>NC_142488.1:62263857-62565399 GCF_049115385.1 Moschus berezovskii | reverse complement strand
TGATTAGTGGTTCAGAGAGGCTGCAGCATCAGTTTTATATAAAGGGTGTAATGAGATACAAAGTCAGGTAAATTATTCATTTGTGAAAATCCTTGAAAATCAAGCTAAAGAACTCTATGATATAGGCAAATGGGGACCCATTTGAGGTTTTCAAATAAGGTAGTGACATGCTAATGGCAATAATATGTAAGAATTTGAGAAGGTGAGATTAGAGGTAGTAAATCAGTTGAGACATTTATGATTCAGTAATCCCTCATAATAGCCTCTTATTGCCTTATGTATTAGCTTATCACTTCAGAGCAAATATGAAGTGTTAAGAACCTGAACTAGGTTGACATTAAGTGTTAGTTGCTCAGTTGTGTCCAACTCTTTGCAATCCCGTACAGGAGCCGTGGAGAAGGAAACCCTGGAGATGGCAATCCACTCCAGTATTCTTACCTGGAGAATTTCATTGACAGAAGAGCCTGGCAGGCTACAGTCCATGGGATCACATGTTGATACTAGTGGCAATTAATTCTTTCACATCTGAGTTCCTACAGTGTACCAGTTATTTTATTGCTGGGCACTGAAGATATAGAAATTAAATAATATGCCGTCTCTAGTCTCAAGAAGATCACTGCCTAATGGGAAAGAGTATTTCATAATTATGAAACAAATATAGTAACAGTTATTTTGTTATTACCAAAGAGGGGCTTATGAATGGATGATTTATAAAGATAAAATTATTCTTGCCTATATATTTGGCATTAGCATTGTATCATTTTGAGTTAGCAGCACTCTTGCTGCTTTTGCTTTTATTCAACCATATTGATAACTAATTTACCAGCCCCACATTATCTTCAAGACCTATCATTTTTCAACATTTTCACATTAAAGCCATAAACTATACAAATAAAGAATCTTATTATCAGAGATTTCTAATATAGGAAATAGAAGAAAGAGATGAAAGTGAAAGACACTATGAAAAATAAGAATTGGGGACATCATTACCCCACATGTAGCAGTAGATCATCCACACAGAAATAAACAAGGAAATATTGGACTTCAGCCATATAGCAGATCAGTAGACCTAATAGACATTTATAGAACATTCGATTCAACAGCAACAGAACCCACATTCTTCTCAAATGCACATGGAATGTTCTCCAGGATTGATTATATGAAAGTACACAAAACAGGTCTTAGCAAATTTAAGATTGAAATCATATATCTTTTCTAGCCACAGTGGTATGAAACTAGGAATCAACAGTAAGAGGAAAGCAGAAAAATATGCAAATATGTGGAAATTAACAACACTCCTGAACAACCAGTGGGTCAAAGAAGAAATAAAAAAGGGAAATTTAAAAAATCTCAAAAAAATGAAAATGGAAACACAATACCCCCAAACATATAGGATGCTGCAAGAGCATTTCTCAGAGGGAAGTTCATACCAATAATGCATATCTTGAAAAAATAGATTGCAAAAAGCAACCTAACTTTACATCTCAAGGAACTAGAAAAAAAAGGATAAACTAAACTCAAAGGTGACAGAATGAAGGAAATAACAAAGATCAGAGCAGAAATAAATGAAATAGAGGCCAGAAATAAAATAGAAAAGATCAACGAAACTAGGGAGTGGTTTTTTAAAAAATAAGCTAAATTGACAAAGTTATAGCTAGATTAAAGAAGAAAAATCTGAAATGAAAGAGGAGACAACTGTTACTACATAATACATAGGGCAATAAGAGGCTATTATGAGGGATTATATGCCAACGAATTGGATATCCTAGATAACTTATTGGATAGCCTAGAGGATAAATTCCTAGAAACGTACAACCTACCAAAACTGAATGAAGAAGAAATCGAAAGTCTGATCAAACTTAATAGCTAAAAGATAGAACCAATAATCAAAACTTCCAGACACAGAAAAGCCCAAGAATAGATAGTTTAACTGGTGAATTCTACCAAACATTTAAAGAATAATTAACACCAGTTCTTCTCAGACCCTTCCAAAAAGTTGAAGAGAAGGGAATACTCACAAACTCATTTTACAAAGCCAGATCTGATACCAAACCAGATGTGGACACTACAAACAAAGAAACTAAAGAACAATATTCCTGATGGATATAGATGCAAACATTCTCAACAGAGTATTAGCAAGTCAGTTCAATAGCATATTTAACTGGTTAAAAGACATGACCACCTGGAATTTACCCCTGGGATCCAAGGATGGTTCAACATAGGCAGATCAATAATTGTGATAAAATACATTAATAGAATGAAACATAAAAATGATATGATGCTCTCAGTGGATGTAGGATAAAAAAGTATTTGACAGAGTATAACATCTCTTGGGGCTTCCCTGGTGGCTCAGAGGTTAAAGCGTCTGCCTCCAATGCGGGAGACCCAGGTTCGATCCCTGGGTCGGGAAGATCCCCTGGAGAAGGAAACGGTAACCCACTCCAGTATTCTTGCCTGGAGAATCCCATGGACAGAGAAGCCTGGTAGGCTACAGTCCACGGGGTCGCAAAGAGTCGGACACGACTGAGCGATGGAACGGAATGGAACATCTCTTGATGAAAGTGAAAGAGGAGAGTGAAAAAGTTGGCTTAAAGCTCAACATTCAGAAAACTAAGATCATGCCATCTGGTCATTAATACTTACCTATCTGAAATTCTTCCAAAAAACTGCAGAGAAAGGAACACTCCCAAGATTATTCTATGCAAGGCTACCATCACCTTGATATCAAAACCAGACAAAGATATCCCCCAAGAAAGAAAATTATAGGGCAATATCGCTGATGAACATAGACACAAAAACCCTCAATGAAATACTGTCATACAAAAACACATAGAAAGGATCATACACTGTGATCAAGTGTGATTTATCCCAGGGATGCATGGATTTTTTTATATATGCAAGTAAATCAATGTGATATACCACATTAACAGATTGAAAAATAAATCCCATATGATATTCTCAATAGATGCAGAAAAAGGTTTTGACAAAGTTCAAATATTTCAATTGTTTAATTAATTTTTTAAAGAAATTTTAAAATGTTTTGTGGTAAAGTATATAAAACATAAAAGGTACCATCTTAACTATTTTTAAGTATACAGTTCATCATTGTTAAGTACACTTAATTGTTAAGTGTGTTACATTGAACATTCACAGTGTTTAAAGTACATTAAGGAAACTCTTGAGCTCTTTTCACCTTGCAGAATGGCAGCTTTGTACCCATTTAGTAACAAGTCTCTGTTCTCCACTTTCCCCATCTGTGGCATACACCATTCTACTTTCTGTCTATGAATTTGACTACTGTAGGTACCTCATGTTCGTGAAATTATACACTATTTGTGCTTTTCCAACTATTGTATTTCACTTGGCATAGTATCCTCAAGTTTCCTCTGTGTTGTAGCATGTATCAGAATTTCCTGCTCTTGAAAGGCTAAATAATATTCCTCTGTGTTATGTACTGCATTTTGTTTATTCACTCATCCATCGATGGAAACTTGTAATACTTTCACATTTTGGCTATTGTGAAGCATACTGCTCTGCCATTGGGTATAAAAAGATTTCTTTGAGACTTTATTTTTGGTTATTTAGGTTTGTACAAAGTACAATTAGTAGATTATATGAAAATCATTTTTAATTTTTAAAGGAATCACCATACTGGTTTGCATAGCAGCTATACGATTTTACATTCCCACCAACAGTGCACAAGTTTTCCAATTTTTCCACATTCTGGCCAACATTTTTTTTGTTTCTTTTTTTTTTGATAGTAGCTATTTTAATGGGTATTAGGTGGTATCATTGTGCTTTTGATTGCATTTCACTAATGGATTAGTAATACTGAGTATCTTTTCATGTGATTTTTGCCATTTGTATATCTTTTTTGGGAAAAGTGTCTATTCAACCTCTTTGTCCATTGATTTTTTATTGTTTGAGTTTTGAAAGTGAAAGTTAGTCACTCAGTCATGTCTGACTCTTTGTGACCCCGTGGACTATAGCCCACCACACTCCTCTGTCCATGGAATTCTCCAGGCAAGGATACTGGCGTGGGTTGTCATTTCCTTTTCCAGGGGATCTTCCCGACCCAGGGATCGAACCCATGTCTCCCACATTGCAGGCAGACTCTTTACCAACTGAGCCACCAGGGAAATCCTTCTTTGGGAAAATGTCTAATCAACCTCTTTGCCCATTTTTAAGTCAGTTGGTTTTTTATTGTTGAGTTTATATACCCGGATATTAACTGTGTATCAGATGTATATTTTGCAATCTTTTCTCCCATTTCATAGGTTGCCTTTTCACCCTTTTGATTGTATTCTTTGGTACACAAAATTTATAAATTTTTACATAGTCCAGTTTATCTGTTTTTAATTTTGTTATTTGTGCTTTTAGTGTCATATCAAAGAAATCATTGTCGAATCCAGTGTTATAAAGATTTTCCCCTATATTTTCTTCTGTAAGTTTTATATTTTAGTTCTTCCGTTTAGGTCTTTGATCCATTTTGAGTTAGTTTTTTTATATGATGTAAGGTGATTTCATCAAAGAATGAAAAGAAAGAATTTCATTCTTTTGCTTATGGATATCCAGTTGTCCCAGCACTGTTTACTGAAAAAATGATTTTTTTTCCCTTCATGGAGTGGTCTTGGCACCCTTGTTGAAAATCATTTGACCATGTATGTGAGAATTTCTTTCTAAATTCTTATTTTATTCCATTGGTGTATATGTATCTTTATGCCGGTACCACATTATTTTGATTACTGTATCTTTGTAGTAAAATTTGAAATCATGAAGTATGAGTCCATCAGCTTTGTTCTTCTGTTTCAGGATTGTTTTGGCTCCTCTGGGTACCTTGATATTCTGTATGAGTTTAGGATGGAGTTTTGCATTTCTGCAAAAAATGTCTTTGGGATGCTCACAGGGATTGCATTACATCTGTAGATCACTTTGGTTGTATTGCCATCTTAACAATACTAAGTTTTCTAATCCATAAACTCTTTGCATTTAACATAATCATTATCTAGTGTTATATTATTTGTGTAATGAAGCATAATTTTTTAAAGGAGTTGTTGACCGAGGGAATTGGCAAATTTCTTTTTATTCTTTCAGTTTTATTAAGATATAATTGACATTCAGCACTGTGTAAGTTTAAGCTGTATAGCATAATGACTTGAGAAGATAGTCAAAAGGTACAAAGTTCCAGTTATAAAATAAATGAATATTGAGAATGTAACATACATGTTGACTGTAGTAAACAGTGCTGTATGGTATATTTGAAAGTTGCTTCTAGAGTAGATTGTAAAAGTTCTCATGATAAGGGACTAGTAAATTTCTAATGTCTGTTTGTGTGTGTTCACTTCATGGGTCTCATGTTCCAATATTTATAAATTGGCATCAGTTTTGGAGAAAAAGACTAAATATTAGTAGAGAGATAATTATCTGACTGTATATATTTATAAGAAGAAAATGCTTGTGGCTTGATAAATTAAACAGGAAGTGAACTAAATTATGTTTTTTTTATTTTTTATTGGAGGCTAATTACATTACAATATTATATTGGTTGGTTTTGCCATACATTGATATGAATCCGCCCCGGGTGTACATGTGTTCCCCTTCTTGAACCCCCCTCCCACCTCCCTCCTTGCCTTATCCTCCCTCTGGGTCATCCCCGTGCACCAGCCCTGAGCATCCTGGGTCGTGCTTCAAACCTGGACTGGTGATTCATTTCACATATGATAATATACATGTTTCAATGCCATTCTCCCAAATCACCCCACCCTCACCCTCTCCCACAGAGTCCCAAAGACTGTTCTATACACCTGTGTCTATTTTGCTCTCGCGTATACAGGGTTATCACTACCATCTTTCTAAATTCCATATATATGCGTTATTATACTGTATTGGTGTTTTTCTTTCTGGCTTACTTCACTCTGTATAACAGGCTCCAATTTCATCCACCTCATTAGAACTGATTAAAATGCATTCTTTTTAATGGCTGAGTAATACTCCATTGTGTAAATGCACCAGACCTTTCTTATCCATTCGTCTGCAGATGGACATCTAGGTTGCTTCCATGTCCTCGTTATTATAAACAGTGCTGCAATGAACATTGGAGTACAACGTGTCTCTTTCAGTTCTGGTTTCCTCGGTGTGTATGCCCAGGAGTGCGATTGCTGGATCATATGGCAGTTCTATTTCCAGTTTTTTAAGGAATCTCCACACTGTTCTCCGAAGTGGCTGTACTAGTTTGCATTCCCACCAACAGTGTAAGAGGGTTCCCTTCTCTCCACACCCTCTCCAGCATTTATTGCTTGTAGACTTGGATAGCAGCCATTCTGACTGGTGTGAAATGGTATCTCATTGTGGTTTTGATTTGCATTTCTCTGATTATGAGTGATGTTGAGCATTTTTTCATGTGTTTGTTAGCCATCTGTATGTCTTCTTTGGAGAAATGTCTGTTTAGTTCCTTGGCCCATTTTTTGATTGGGTCATTTATTTTTCTGGAATTGAGCTGCAGGAGCTGCTTGTATATTTTTGAGATTAATTCTTTGTCAGTTGTTTCATTTGCTATTATTTTTTCCCATTCTGAAGGCTGTCTTTTCACCTTATAGTTTCCTTTGCTGTGCAGAAGCTTTTGATTTTAATTAGGTCCCATTTGTTTATTTTTGCTTTTATTTCCAGTATTCTGGGAGGTGGGTCATGGAGGATCCTGCTGTGATTTATGTCAGAGAGTGTTTTGCCTATGTAAATTATATGTTATTGACAAATAGTTTTGTTGAGATATTTAATGGTATTACTTAAGCTCAGATACAGTTTTATCTTGCCTGTTTTGGTCGTGCTCAAACAAATTTTAGGCTTGTTAATGTAAAAAAGTTATTTTATTCACACCACTTAAAATTGTGTTTTCTTGAACAGAGAACCTGTTGGATTTTATTTCCTGAAGAGTATCTGTGAACATTTTCAGTCATCAGAAGATACTAGTAAAGCTCAACTGCTCCACATTGACATGCTTTTACAAAGGAAGGAAGAATTGTTTGCAAAGGAGAAGGTTGAAGAAATCATTATAGGTCAGTAGAATTTTTGCAGATGTTTTAGAAAAGTGTTAATATGCATGTCCTTCTGAGATGAATATCAGAACAGTAGAAAAATCTTCAGATCAACAGATTTTTTTCTTTTTCTCACTTACTGTTTTTCCTCCCTAATATCCTTTAACTATAACAATTCATCTAACCAGATTCCACCTATGTGGTAAGCCAGGATGAAAACTAAACAAAAATAACAAAATAGCAACAACAATAGACGCAGCTTAAAACTCATCTGTAATGGAAAATTGTGAGGTTAGAAGCCTAAATTGTGTTTCAGTTTGATCTCAGATTACTTTGTGTGCCTTCAGGCTAGTCAGTAATATCTCTGGATCTTGGTTTTTTTCCAACTGTATAATGAAGGTTGTGAACTACATTCCTAGTTTTATAATTCTTTTTAGCAGCAGCAGCAGCCTTTTGTGATGCAATCTTATGTGAACCCTGCCCCCAGTAAAACAGACTAGAGTTGTTGTAGTTAAAGCAAAGATGTAGAGCCAAATCTGGGCATTCCATTAATCCCTCATCTCTCTGTAGAACCTTATATTCTTAAGAACACAGATAGTGTGAACTCTTTCTTAGAAAATTCGCCCTAATCTGTTCTTTCAACTCTATACATATAGAGATATTACTGGAATGATAGTCACTAATGTTAACACTGGGATTTATTCTGAGTGGTGGAAGTTTTGGTGATTTGTTGCTTTTTTGTTGTTTACCAGATTGCTTGAATTGTATAAGTATGAATCATGTTTTATAAAAACAAAGACATTGATTTTTAAAGGAAATCTTTTGACTTAGATAATCTCTGAGTCTTTTGAACTCTAGATTCTATGAATTGTATTTTACTGATGACACCTTTCCTCCATATCCTCACTAAGAATCCAGTTATTTTTAGACCCAGTGTTGATAAGCTTGGTTATGTGATTTTGCAACCTTCATCATTTTAATGGTAGCATATTATAAAGAGAGAAAGGACCTACAAGGAAATATAAAGATATCCTGATCACAAGGGAGGGAAAAACCTTATAAATTATATAAAACCATTTTAAATACTTTTAAACATATAATAATATGTACTATATAATAATTACTGAAGTCATCATTATGGTATACTAACAGTATAATTAAATACAATGGCTGTTATTGTTGACCTTGAGTAGTCTAAAAATAGTTAAATTGTGTTTCATAAACTACAAAGTATGTTTAAAATAAATAAATTTTTTAAAAATAAGAAGATTAGATATATTCATGGATAATAGCTTCCCACCACTGAAGGCTGGAGGAGCCACTCTGGGAGGATCTGGCTGAGATGAAAGTGTTTCATGTTAGTTTTTCTCATTGTATCAGAGATCCAGGTGGTAAAATGGACTTTCTTCTTGGTTCATTTCCTGGGCATTTTTCTTTCTTTCTTTCTTTCTTTTAAAACATGATTCATTAAAAAAAATTTTTTTTAAAAAAGAAAAACATAATTCATAAAACACGAATTTTAGAAAAATTAAGAACCTTAAGTGATTTAGACTTCCTAAAAATATTTTATGTTTGATGAAAGTAAACTGCCAGGTAACTAGAAAACTTTATTATCTAGAATAACTAATTTTCCATGGTTACAGTTAGCCAAAGTTGTATTATGGTATCTAATTATAGTTATACTTTCAAAGTATTAAAATATTTTAGGTACATACTTTACAGTGCTTTTTACTTTCATGTGACTATTTTTGACTAAGTCGTGAAAAAAACTTTGTCTGCTGACTGAGTTGAGGGGTCAGAGACTCTGTTTTCTTCTTTTTTTTAATATAAATTTATTTATTTTAATTGGAGGCTAATTACTTTACAATATTGTGGTGGTTTTGCCATACATGGACATGAATTCGCCCCGGGTGTTCCCCATTCTGAACCCCCCTCCCACCTTCCTCCCCATCCCATCCCTCTGGGTCATCCCAGTGCACCAGCCCCGAGCACGCTGTCTCATGCATCGAACGTGGACTGGTGATTTGTTTCACATATGATAATATAAATGTTTCAATGCCATTCTCCCAAATCATCCCACCCTCGCCCTCTCCCACAGAGTCCAAAAGACTGTTCTTTACATCTGTGTGTCTTTTGCTGAGAGACTCTGTTTTCTAATCAAGACTTTTGTGGAAATTGATTGTGACAAAGGGGTGGAATTGAAAGGGGTATAGAATTCTACTATAGATTAAACTTTACTTTAGTGTGTGCTAATGTATTTGAACCCTGTAAATGTCTAGACCAGAAACAATCAGACATGAATTACCTTTTGAAGTAATAGAGTTTATGTGTAAACATGGTCTTAAAGTATTTTACAAAGGCTTTAAGGTATAATTGGCCTTTCTTGTGAACTTGAACTGATCTAGTTAGTATATAATAGTATAAACACTTCTTATTAATGATTTCTAGCATTGCTGTCTGTTCACTGTTAATAACATTAAGGCACCAGATGATGATCAAATTTAGAACATAGAAAATACATTAAAAAGAAATTGGAGTGGAAAACTATTACAGATTGATGGGCAAATTACAGTGATTCTAGCAAACTCTGATTGTATTATATAGTCAATTTTGCTAGTAGATCTAAAATTGATGATGAAAACCTGTCTGAATGTGGTTGTGTTTGTAGCCGTTATGTAAAGATTGTAGGTTCTGAATATAGTTATTGCTCTTTATTTCATGTAATAGATCTTGAATCTTGTTTTTAGAGCTTTTTTTTTTTTTCAGGTCACCAAACAGGAAAACCACTGGCATCAGAATTAATAGGCTATTTCCACAGCATTATTTGGAAACAAGCTGCCAGAAGTTTTGAGGTTAGGGAATAATCTATTTTTATTCTTTATATTCTTTCTTCACACTAACAAATAAAACAGAGTGTTCACTATAAAAATCATAGAACATCAAATACTTAATAATCTCTTTGTGCTTATATACTATTTATTAAATGTAATGCAGAACATTAATGGGCAGAGGATAAGAATTTATTTAAAAATGCTAAAATGTGATTCATCCCCACTGGGAGTTTGTTGTTGTTCAGTCACTAAGTCAGTGTCTGACTCCTTGCAACCCCGTAAACTGCAGCACACCAGGCTTCCCTGTCCTTCACTATCTCCCAGAGTTTGTTCAAATTCAAGTCCATTGAGTCGATTGGTGATGCTATCTAACCATCTCTTCCTCTGCTGCCCTTTTCTCTTTCGCCTTCAAACTTTCCCAGCATCAGGGTCTTTTCCAATAAGTCGGCTCTTCGCATCAGGTGACCAAAGAATTAGAACTTCAGCATCAGTCTTTCCAATGACTGTTAAGGGTTGATTTCCTTCAGGATTGACTGGTTTGATATCCTTGTAGTCGAAGGGACTCTCGAGTCTTCTCCAGCATCACAATTCAAAAGCATCAATTCTTTGGTGCTCAGCCTTCTTTATGGTCCAGTTCTCACATCCATACATGACTAAGGGAAAAACCATAACTTTGACTCATACGGACCTATGTCGACCAAGTAATGTCTCTGCTTTTTAATATGCTGTCTAAATTTGTCATACTTTTCCTTCCAAGGAACAAGCATCTTTTAATTTCATGGCTACAGTTACTGTCCACAGTGATTTTGGAGCCCAATAAAAAAAAAATCTGTCAATGCTTACACTTTTCCCCCTTTTATTTGCCATTAACTGATGGGCCCAGAGGCTATGATCTTAGTTTTTTGAATGCTGAATTTTAAGCCACCTTTTTCACTCTCCTCTTTTACCCTTATCAAGAGATTCTTTAGTTCCTCTTCGCTTTCTGCCGTAAGGGTGAATCAATTCTTCGGCGCTCAGCTTTCTTCACAGTCCAACTCTCACATCCATACGTGACCATTGGAAAAACCATAGCCTTAACTAGATGGACCTTTGTTGGCAAAGTAATGTCTCTGCTCTTTACTATGCTGTCTAGGTTATCAAAACTTTCCTTCCAAGGAGTAAGCGTCTTTTAATTTCATGGCTGCAATCAGCATCCACAGTGATTTTGGAGCCCCCAAAAATAAAGTCTGACACTGTTTCCACTGTTTCCCCATCTATTTGCCATGAAGTGATGGGACCAGATGCCATGTTCTTAGTTTTCTGAATGTTGAGCTTTAAGCCAACTTTTTCACTCTCCTCTTTCACTTACATCAAGAGGCTTTTGAGTTCCTCTTCACTTTCTGCCATAAGGGTGGTGTCATCTGCACATCTGAGGTTATTGATATTTCTCCCAATAATCTTGATTCCAGCTTGTGCTTCTTCCAGCCCAGTGTTCCTCATGATGCATATAAGTTAAATAAGCAGGGTGACAATATACAGCCTTGATGTACTCCTTTTCCTATTTGGAACCAGTCTGTCGTTCCATGTGCAGTTCTAACTGTTGCTTCCTGACCTGCATACAGGTTTCTCAAGAGGCAGGTCAGGTGGTCTGGTATTCCCATCTCTTTCAGAATTTTCCACAATTTCTTGTGATCCACACAGTCAAAGGCTTTGGCATAGTCAGTAAAGCAGAAATAGATGTTTTTCTGGAACTCTCTTGCTTTTTCCATGATCCAGCGGATATTGGCAATTTGATCTCTGGTTCATCTGCCCTTTCTAAAACCAGCTTGAACATCTGGAATTTCACAGATCACGTATTGCTGAAGCCTGGTGTGGGGAATTTTGACCATGACTTTACTGGCGTGTGAGATGAGTGCAATTGTGCGGTAGTTTGAGCATTCTTTGGCATTGCCTTTCTTTGGGATTGGAATGAAGACTGACCTTTTCCAGTGCTGTGGCCACTGCTGAGTTTTCCAAATTTGCTGGCATATTGAGTGCAGCACTTTCACAGCATCATCTTTCAGGATTTGAAACAGCTCAACTGGAATTCCATCACCTCCACTAGCTTTGTTCGTAGTGATGCTTTCTAAGGCCCACTTGACTTCACATTCCAAGATGTCTGGCTCTAGGTGAGTGATCACACCATTGTGATTATTTGGGTCGTGAAGATCTCTTTTGTACAGTTTTTCTGTGTATTCTTGCCACCTTTTCTTAATATCTTCTGCTTCAGTTAGGTCCATACTATTTCTGTCCTTTATCGAGCCCATCCTTGCATGAAATGTTCCCTTGGTATCTCTAGTTTTCTTGAAGAGATCTCTAGTCTTTCCTATTCTGTTATTTTCCTCTATTTCTTTGCATTGATCTCTGAGGAAGGCTTTCTTTTCTCTCCTTGCTTTTCTTTGTAACTCTGTATTCAGATGCTTATATCTTTCCTTTTCTCCTTTACTTTTCGCTTCTCTTCTTTTCACAGCTGTTTGTAAGGCCTCCCCAGACAGCCATTTTGCTTTTTTGCATTTCTTTTCCATGGGAATGGTCTTGATCCCTGTCTTCTGTACAATGTCACAAACCTCCGTCCAAAGTTCATCAGGCACTCAAAACTCTTGTTCTGATTGGTCATATTCCAATTGAATATGTAATTTGCAGGTATTGTCTCTAATTTCATAGGTTACCTTTTAATTTTGTTGATGTGAGGAAAGAAGAGAGAATATTGATTGCCACTGTGACTTTTATTCATCAAGACTGGTAATAAAATGCACTTAGCATCCAGCTAAAGATGTGTTTTGGTTGACTAAAAATTTAAACATTACCATTTTTTGTTTCTAGAGATGACTTGGATCAGTTAGGGTCAAATGTAGCGATATCGCTGTAATTTTGTTATTTCTTTTTAAACTTTAGGTACAGAATTTTGATGATGCCCTGCTCTGGTACTGTTATTCTCTGAGATTTTATGCAGCTGATCAATCTGATCTGGACTTGGCCAAGCTACAGAGGAACATGGCTTCTTGTTACCTGCATTTGGGACAATTTGATAAGGTCTTTTGATTTATCTTTTTCAAAGATAGCATATGTTGTTATAGGCAGTGGCAGAGAGATAATTGCAATGTGATATCTTGACTATTAGGTTAGGATATATGAGAGTTCCTTCATAGAGGACCAAGTTAAATTGATAGTTTCCTGACTCACACACTATGAACATTAGTAAGTAGAACTTCCCAATAGGAGAAAGAATTTATAGACTCTTAATTCCATTGCTTACTGTTTATTTTAAACCCCCTGTTCTGAAAGGTAGTGTATCATTGGAATTCATGAACAGAATTATCTTCTACTAACCATCTGCAGTATTGTCCTTTTAAGCAGAATAAGTTTTAAGGTGAACACTTTTTTTGGTCAACTTTCATTGAGAACAAATACTTGGGTGAAATATCATTCTTTTACTTTATGGGTTAGCTCTTGCCTTTCTACAACTCTTTTAAAAGTTCAGCAATTGATTTCTTATCAGGACAAAATTCTAGAATATAAAATAGATAAAACTCATTTGACGATAGAGCCATTCGTACTTCCCAAAGCCATTGGGACATTTCTTCCTTTGCTTATCATAATAGTATGCACGTGATGGGAAGGGAGTCTATTTTGCCTTGTAGTAGGACAAAGAAACGGGAAAGACAAGTATGGACCCAGTATGAAGCTTTTGGTTGCTTTTTAAGTTTTAATGACAAATTTAGGGAAAATATGTGATTAAAGGTTGTAATTCTAGCCATTTTCTTTAAAGATTTGTTTACTTTGAAGGATTGTCTGAATGAATACTTCAGATTTTCTTTCACAAGAGTATTTACCATTTAGTTTGTTATAAATTCACAGTCCTGAAAGAGAAGTTGAAAGTTTATTTACCTCATCGTATTTCTACACAGGCTAACATAGTCTGAGATACTGTAATAGTCTCTGAAGTTACAGAGATGAACAAGTTGCCTTCAACTTAGTAAAGCAGTTGGCATCAGGGTATCCTAATGAGCAAATCAGAAGATTATGACAGTAGGGAAAGTTTAAGTTGGAGAGATTCCATAGTTAGGCATATAGGTAGTTGGTATCACATAAGCTCATATCAATCAGGGAACAGGTCTTCAATCATTGAGATTTGGGCTCAGATGCAGGACTAAAATCTTTATATCATTGGGCATATGTGTGGATAGACTAAAAAAAGCAAGGTCGAGCTGCAAACCTAAAGTGACTGGGATTTGTGGCTCTAAAGAGTGAAGCTCAGGCATGGGGACTGCAATTACTAAAAGAGAATACAAAGTGAATAGATAATAGAGTTTTCTAAGACTTGAAGCAATGCTTCTTAAATTTCCTTTGTGTTAGCTTTGGTTCTAGAGCCTAGTGTAGGACTGAACCTATAATTGGGAGTTCAAATGGTATTAGTAGTGAGGAAGGGAAGAATAAGACAGCAGGAAACCAGGTGGGTTCTAATATGTATACTCAGTTTGTTATTATATCATTTAAGGCCAGATTGCCTTCTTGATTACTGTTAGTATATTTCTCCATTTTATTTTTCTTGTCTTAAACTTACCAGATACCAATTTGATACCCTCCATATGTGAGAATAGTCTACTGTGCACTAAGACTGATAGAAAGGTGAAAAAAATCACACAGTTCATCATATTTTACTATTTTGCTATTCCCACCTAGCCTGGTTAATTTTATTATGTCATTTTTTCACTCCTTCCCTTCATCTATTTGAACATTGTTCAGAAATTTTACAAAACCATGTTTATTGAATCTGATAAAATTTCTAAGTTTTCACATGCTAAGTCGCTTCAGTTGTGTTCTGCTCTTTGAGACCCTATTGACTGTGGCCCACCAAGCTCCTCTGTCCATGGGATTTTCCAGGCAAGAATAATGGAGTGGGTTGACGTGCTCTTCTCCAGGGGATCTTCCTGATCCAGGGATTGAACCCACATCTTTTATGTCTCCTGCATTGGCAGGCGGGTTCTTTACCACTTCTGCCACCTGGGAAGCCCAAGTGTTAGTCACTCAGTCGTGTCTGATTCTTTGCAACCCAATGATCTGTAGCCCACCAGGCTCCTCTGTCCATAGAATTATCCAGGCAAGAATACTAGACTGGGTATTCCCTTCTCCAGGGGATCTTCCCAACCAAGGGATCGAACCCCAGGTCCGCTTTGCAGACAGATTCTTTACCATCTGAGCCACTAGGGAAACCCACAGTTTTTACATAAGCACTAACTAAAACTGACTCTTGTTGACTTGCTGTCTTACTCTCCACCAATCCTTGGTAATTGTGAAACGTTTTTTATCCCTAAGCCCCATGCTTTATCCTTTGTTTCAGAAAAAAAAAAAAAACAAACAAACCTAATTTTCTGGGTTTGTAGCCACTGACATCAGCTCCTCTCCTCTTTATCCATTCTTTCTTCTCGCTTATCTTGGAGAAAGAAGTAACTTTCCCATGGGACCTTCTCTACAAATTTCAACGCTAGTTTTTCAATCTTTTTCTCTCTACTGTTTCTTTCCCTGTCACTACAATTATTTTTAGGCCTTCTCTATCTGAAAGCTTTCCTTCAACCTGTCATCCTCCCCAAATTATAGTTTGTCCTTCTTTTCATTACCAAACTTTATAACCTAAAATTACTGCCTATATTTTTTTAGTATTTATTCATTCAAAAAATATTTATTAACTGTCTACTACATGTTAAATACTATTCTAGGCATTGGGGATGTAGTTGTGACCAAAGTAGACAAAACTGTCTACCCCTACAGAGTTTATATTCTCCTGGAGAGGCAGACAATAAAAAGATAAATGTTATGGTATATTAAAAAGGTCAGCAAATTTTTTGTACAGAACCAGATGGTAAATATTTCAGGCTTTCCAGTCCATAGTCTTTCTTGCAAGTACTCAACATTACAGTTGTACCATGAAAACAGCTGTAGACCATATGTAAACAAACTGACATGAGAATGTGCTAACAAAACTTTTTATTTAGGAACATTGAAATTTGAATTTCATATAACTTTTTGTGTCATAAAGTATTCTTCTTTCGATTTTTTCAGCCTTTCAAAAACATAAAACTTAGCTTGTTAGATGTTAAACTGGATGTAGCCCAAAGGCCATAGGTTGCTGATCCCTGTTATATTAGATAGTGATAAGTGCTAGAGAAAACTAAGTAGGAGAGTGTAGTATTAAATGTTTTAGAGGAGGAATGAAGGGTTGGAATTTTACAGAAGGCCTCAGTGAAAAGATAGTTTTTGAGTAGAAACCTGAGGAAATGAGGGATCTAGCTACGAATATCTTAAACAAGAGCATTCCAGACAGAGGGAGTAGCAAGTGCAAAGGCTGTGGAGTGTAGGAGTAGGAGCATATGGGTGGTGTTTGAGGAACAGCAGAGAGACGAGTGTGTCTGGAGCTAAGGGAATATTAGGGAAAGTAGGAGATATGATCAAGGAAGTAGCAGGGAAACAGATATGTAAGAAAGACATTGTATTTTAAAGATTTTAAAGATTTGTGTCATTAACTCTTGAGATGGAGAACCAGTGAGGGAGTTTGAGGCAGAGGAGTGACAAGATCTGACTTGCATTTTAATAAAATCACTCACTCACTGTGTTGAACAGACTGAGCTGGGTGTAAGAGTAGAAGCAGGGGGAAAAGGTAGGACGCTACTGAAATAATCTAGGCAAGACATTATGGGGGCATGAACCAGTAGGGAGGAAGTGTGGATGGGGAGAAGTGGTCAGATTCTAGATAAAACATGAAAGTGAAGGTGAGAGAATTCTCTGACACACCACATACAGGATAGTAGAAAGTGAAAGTGAAGTCGCTCAGTCGTGTCCGACTCTTTGCAGCCCCATGGACTGTAGCCTACCACACTTCTCTGTCCATGGGATTTTCCAGGCAAGAGTACTGCAGTGGGTTGCTAATTCCTTCTCCAGAGGATCTTCCCAACCCAGGGATCAAACCCAGGTCTCCCACATTGAAGGCAGACGCTTTACCATCTGAGTCACCAGGATAGTAGAGGGAAAGACAAGAATGACTCTTCAAGTTTTTGGCCTCATCATTTACTCCCCTCTTCATGATTTTTGTGTCCATGATTCTAAAAATTGCTCTTTTGAATATCACTAGTGACCTTTTTAAAGAACTTTTTTTACCGTACCATGTGGCTTGTGGGATCTTGGTTCCCTGACCAGGGATCAAACCTGCATCCCTTGCATTGGAAGCAAAGTCTTAACCACTGGACTGCCAGGGAAGTCCCACTATTGACCTTTTAATGATAAAGTCTAATGAATTTTTCTCAGTCTTTCTTGTTTTCTGGTCTTTCTGGCGCAAAAGAATATAATACTGTCAACTACTTTTTCCTTCTAGAAACTTTCTCTTTGGCTTCTATAACATACTCTTTTTCATTGAAATATAACTGATTTACAATGTTGTTAGTTTCTAGTTTACAGCAAAGTGATTCAGATATATCTACATATGTATTTTCATATTCTTTTCCATGATTATTTATTATAACATATTGAATATAGTTCCCTGTACTATACGGTAGGGCCTTGTTATTTATTTGTTTTATATATAGTAGTTTGTGTTTGCTAATCCCAGACTCCTATTATATCCTTCCTCTACCCTCTTTCCTCTTTGGTAACCATGTTTGTTTTCTCTGTGTGACATACTCCCTTAATCCTGTGCTCTGACTCTTCCTTTTCTATTTATGTTACCAGCAGTCTCTTTTCCCAAATGTTGGATGAAGGCAGGTACTATGTTTATCTCATTCTCCATTTTATCCTTAACACCCCATGAACATGCTGGGTACATGATACGTTTTCAGTAAACATTTTAAAATTTATTTTCTTGGTATATGATAAGTTTTCAGTAAACATTTGTTGTATTTATTCTTTTATTTCAGTTGTACACTATCCCCTCAGTAATCCCCTCAGCTGCTTTCTTAGCTTCAGCTCTCCATTTCCAAATCTATATCTCTAGCCCTGATCTTTTCTCACAGCCCACATCCACCTTTCTACTGTTCTTGGTTATATACAGCTATCTAAGACTGAAATCTCAGATTCATGGATTCTTTCTTCTCCCTCTATATTTAGTCATGTTCCACATCTGGTCACTTTTACCTCTCATTATTTTTGCCAACTGTCTCCTCTTCCATCTTTACCTCACTATCCTAGTTAAAGCCTTCATTACCTCAAAGACAATTGGAATAATCTTATAAATGATTATAATATCTTGTTCAAAATTTTCACTGGCTCACTATAAATAAAGACCAAATTCCTTAGATTTAAGGTCCTCTGTAATCTTTAAATAAAATAATCCTATTTTATTTCCTGTACACATGTACTGTGTTTGTCCCCAACTGAAGTACCTGCTGCTTCCTAACCATACTATATGTTTTTCTGCCTCTGTAATTTTTCCCATGCTTTTATATTGCAAATTACCTCTTCTGTATATCCCTACCTTTTGAAATAACTTTTTCAAAGCCTGGATTACAATGACAGTCTTAGCTTCCTAAGGAAATTTCTGAGTCTTGGTCTTCCTCTAAGATTTTGTTACACATTTGTTTTTACCTAGATACTTATGTTATGCCTTCTATTCTAGTTATTTGTATACCTGTCTTTGTGTGTGTGCTCAGTCATGTCTAACTCTTTGCAACCCCATGGACTGTAGCCTGCCAGGCTCCTCTGTCCATGGAATTTCCCAGGCAAGTATACTGGAGTGGGTTGCCATCTCCTCCTCCAGGAAATAGTCCTGACCCAGGGATCAAACCCACATCTCCTGCATTACAGACAGATTCTTTACCCTGAGGCACAGGGAAGACCTATACTTATCTTAGCTCCCTATTAAATTGATACCTCCTCTAAGATAGGGCCATATCTTTATTTTGTCTGATATCTAGCATAGAGCCTGTTGCATAGTAAACACTCATTATATTAAAAAATAGTCATAGAGACTCCATAAATGCTTGTCAGTTTCCATGATATAGGAATTCTATTTGTTCATGCTATTTCTGTCCTTCCTACTGTGAATAATTGGAAATTAAAAGTAACCAAATATGTGAGTGTCTTTGATTATCAGAAGTGAATGAGGTTATGTTATTTAAAAAATCATCCCATTATTCCTTTCTCTAGCTCAGTTCCTTTCTTTTAACATGAAACATTGAATCATAGATCATAAGTCAATTTGAATGGGTTAAAGAGGTTGGAGAGTCTATTTTCTGAACTCTTAGTAGCTTATGTTACAGATTCATCAATTCATGCATTTGGTGACATCACTCTGAGACAACAATGCTAAATTTAGGTAGTTTCTTTAGTTTATTTTCTAATTTGTAGAGATGTAAAATTTTAATCACCGTTATCTATTCAGTATCTCCAGTACATTTTGTGAGGCAATATTAAACTCTGTAGTTTCATAGACATCAACTCTGTCTTTGGGAAATTTGTAGCACCTTAAGCCCAATACCCTAATTTTATTATTTTCGAAGATGTTAAAGTGTTTGGCTTGTGAAAGTCATAGACTTGAATGGACAGACTTTGTATGGGAGAAATGAGCATGGGTTACAAGTATAGGAGCAATTGATTACAACTTGATATAATGGAATTTACTGCAAATCATAATAAAACTTTAATATTTGTTAAGAGAGGGATAATGGATTCTTTTGATGATAGTTTATAAGTTAATAGTCATACACAATTGAGTACTTTTTTAACAGTACAAAAATTCCATCCTCAGCTTGCATCTGCAGTTTAGATACATGAATGTCATTGTATCACTATAGATTCATAAAACTAAAGCATGATCTCAAAGCACAGTATGGTCATAAGACTTATAACAGCCCCAAGATGAGACTATGTATAGAATATTTATAAGACCTAAAAGTGCAACCAACCATGTCTCGTGTGCTGGTTTTATATTGGTTCTGTTTGCTATATGAAATACCAAAAATCATGCCTTTCCATTATAGGAGTGACAATGAGCTTGTGATCAACAGAAGTAAACGAGTAACATTCACTAGATGGCACTGTGGCCTCTGTTTGTACAATAATAACTTGTCAGTGATTTTGAAGCAATTTTGTGATTCTTTGGCAGGTATAGCTTTCCCCACAAACGTTTCTGTATGGATGTAAAAGAAAGTTAGCACTTAAACAACCCTGAGGTGAAGATTAATGTTGACTCATTCTCGGTATAGCCATAATGTAAAAACACGATAATTTAGGTTTTAAGTCAACAAATATTTATTGAAAACCTAATCTATGCCTGGTGGGCTTCCCAGGTGGCACAGTGGTAAAGAATTTACCTGCCAGTGCAGGAGATGCAAGAAACCCAAGTTCAGTCCCAGAATTCGGGAGATCCCCTGGAGTAGGAAATGGCAACCCACTCCAGTATTCATGCCTGGATAATGCCATGAATGAGGAACCTGGTGGGCTACAGTACATAGGGTCGCAAAGAGTCAGACACTACTGAGTGACTGACTGAGCGCGTGCGCACACACACACACAATCTATGCCTCGTACAAAAGAATGTTCAAGTACTGCACAGTTGCACTCATTTCACATGCTAGCAAGGTTATGCTCAACATCCTTCAAGCTAGGTTTCAACAGTATGGGAATGGAGATCTTCCAGATGAACAAACTGAATTTAGAAAAGGCAGAGGAATCAGAGATCAAATTGCCAACATCCGTTGGATCATAGAAAAAGCAAGGGAATTCCAGAAAAACATAGACTTCTCCTTCATTGACTACACTAAAGCCTTTGACTCTGTGGATCACAACAAACTGAAAAATTCTTAAAGAGATGAGAATACCAGACTACCTTACCTGCCTCCGGAGAAACCCATATGCAGATCAAGAAGCAACTGTTAGAACTGGACATGGAACAAGAGACTCATTCAAAATTGGGAGTAGAGTATGTCAAGGCTGTATATTGTCACCCTGTTTATTTAACTTATATGCAGAGTACATCATGTGAAATGCCAGGCTGGATGAAGCTCAAGCTGGGGTCAAGATTGCTGGGAGAAATGTAATAATCTCAGATATGCTGATTACACCACCCTAATGGCAGAAAGTGAAGAGGAACTAAAGAGCCTCTTGATGAGATTGAAAGAGGAGAGTGAAAAAGCAGTCTTAAAACTCAGTATTCAAAAAACTAAGGTCACAGCATTTGGTCCCATCACCTCATGGCAGATAGATGGGGAAACAGTGAAATTATTTATTTTCTTGGGCTACAGAATCACTACAGATGGTGAGTGCAGTCATGAAATTAAAAGATGCTTGCTCCTTGGAAGAAAAGCTATGACAAACTTAGATAGCATATTAAAAAGCAGAGACATCCCTTGGCTGACAAAGGTCCATATAGTCAAAGCTATGGTTTTTCCAGTAGTCATATACAGACATAGAGTTGGACCATAGAGAAGGCTGAATGCCAGCGAACTTATGCTTTTGAATTGTGGTGCTGGAGAAGACTCTTGTGAGTCCTTTGGATAGCAAGAACAAACCGGTCAATCCTAAAGGAAATCAACTCTGAGTATTCATTGGAAGGACGGATGCTACAGCTGAAGCTCCAATCCTTTGGCCACGTGATGCAAAGAGTCAACTTATTGGAAAAGACCCTGATGCTGGGAAAGATTGAGGGCAAGATAAGAAGGGAGCAACAGAGGATGAGATGGTTGGATGGCATCACCGACTCAATAGACATGAGTTTTGAGCAAGTTCCGGGAGATGGTGAAGTACAGGGAAGCCTGGCGTGCTGCAGTCCATTGTGTTGCAAAGAGTCAGACATGACTGAGTGACTGAACAACAGCAACTATAGGATAAATGGGAGACATGATCCTTTCTATAGATAAACTTAAAATACTATTGTGAAAATGAGATTTATACACATGAAATAATTAGAAATTAAAAAGTATGCAATTGAATATCAAATTGTGATATATACCATATGGATTTAAATTAATAATATGTAAATGAAGATCTTTTGTGATTATTAATTGAATGTACATATGACCTAAAACTGAAAAGAGTAACTAATGCATCAGATGACAGAGTCTGATCTGAAGGCATCTCAATAGGTGAAATGATGAGCCCATTCTAACAAGATGAAGACAAACAGGGAACAACAATACATCCTGTACTTGGATCCCTAAAACTAACTGTATAAGAACAGAATAAATGAAATATGGCTTAGCACAGCACATATGAAACATTTAGGATTGTTCAGTTCAGTTCAGTAGCTCAGTTGTGTCCGATTCTTTGTGACCCCATGAACCACAGCACGCCAGTCCTCCCTGTCCATCACCAACTCCCGGAGTCCATGCAAACCCATGTCCATTGAGTCAGTGATGCCACTCAACCATCTCATCCTCTGTCGTCCCCTTCTCCTCCTGACCTCAATCTTTCCCAGCATCAGGGTCTTTTCAACTGAGTCAGCTCTTCACATCAGGTGGCCAAAGGATTGGAGTTTCAGCTTCAGCATCAGTCCTTCCAATGAATATTCAAGACTGATTTCCTTGAGGATGGACTGGTTTGGTCTTCTTGCTGTCCAAGGGACTCTCACGAGTCTTCTCCAACACCACAGTTCAAAAGCATCAATTCTTTGGTGCTCAGCTTTCTTTAAGGTCCAACTCTCACATCCATACATGACTCCTGGAAAAAACCATAGCTTTGACTAAATGGACGTTTGTTGGCAAAGTAATGTCTCTGCTTTGTAATATTCTATCTAGGTTGGTAATAACTTTTCTTCCAAGGAGTAAGTGTCTTTTACTTTCATGGCTGAAGTCACCATCTGCAGTGATTTTGGAGCCCCCCCAAAATAACGTCTGTCACTGTTTCCACTGTTTCTCTATCTGTTTGCCCTGAAGTGATGGGACCAGATGCCATGATCTTAGTTTTCTGAATGCTGAGTTTTAAGCCAACTTTTTCGCTCTCCTCTTTCACCTTCATCAAGAGGCTCTTTAGTTCTTTACTTTCTGCCATAAGGGTGGTGTCATCTGCATATCTAGGGTTATTTGATGTTTCTCCCAACAGTCTTGATTCCAGCTTGTGCTTCCTCCAGCCCAGCGTTTCTCATGATGTACTCTGCATATAATTTAAATAAGCAGGATAACAATATCCAGCCTTGACATACTCCTTTCCCTATTTGGAGCCAGTCTGTTGTTCCATGTCCAGTTCTAACTGTTGCTTCCTGACCTGCATACAGATTTCTCAGGAAGCAGGTAACGTGGTCTGGTATTCCCATCTCTTTCAGAATTTTCCAGCGTTTGTTTGGGGTCCACATAGTCAAAGGCTTTGGCCTACTCAACAAAGCAGAAGTAGATGTTTTTCTGTAATTCTCTTGCTTTTTTGATGATCCAACGGATGTTGGCAATTTGATCACTGGTTCCTCTGCCTTTTCTAAAACCAGCTAGAAAATCTGGAAGTTCACGGTTCACATACTGTTGAAAGCCTAGCTTGGAGAATTTTGAGCATGACTTTACTAGCGTGTGAGATGAGTGCAATTGTGCAGTAGTTTGAGCATTCTTTGGCATTGCCTTTCTTTGGGATTGGAATGAAAACTGACCTTTTCCAGTCCTGTGGCCACTGCTGAGTTTTACAAATTTGCTGGCATATTGAGTGCAACACTTTACAGCATCTTCTTTTATAATTTGAAGTAGCTTAACCTGAATTCCCGGAGAAGGCAATGGCAAGCCACTCCAGTACTCTTGCCTAGAAAATCCCATGGATGGAGGAGCCTGGTAGGCTGCAGTCCGTGGGGTCGCTGAGGGTCGGACACGACTGAGCGACTTCACTTTCACTTTTCACTTTCACACATTGGAGAAGGAAATGGCAACCCACTCCAGTGTTCTTGCCTGGAGAATCCCAGGGATGGGGGAGCCTGGTGGGCTTCCGTCTATGGGGTCACACAGAGTCAGACACGACTGAGGTGACTTAGCAGCAGCAGCAGCAACCTGAATTCCATCACCTCCACTAGCTTTGTTCATAGTGATGCTTCCTAAGGCCCACTTGACTTCACGTTCCAGGATGTCTGACTCTAGGTGGGTGATCACAACATCATGATTATCTGGGTCATGAAGATCTTTTTTGTACAGTTTTTCTGTGTATTCTTGTCACCTCTTCTTAATATTTTCTGCTTATGTTAGGTTCATACCATTTCTGTCCTTTATCGAGCCCATCTTTGCATGAAATGTTCCCTTGGTATCTAATTTTCTTGAAGAGATCTCTAGTCTTTCTTATTCTGTTGTTTTCCTCTGTTTCTTTGCATTGATCGCTGAGGAAGGCTTTCTTATCTCTCCTTGCTATTCTTTGGAACTCTGCATTCAGATGGATATATCTTTCCTTTTCCTGTGCCTTTCCCTTCTCTTCTATTCACAGCTATTTGTAAGGCCTCCTCAGACAATCATTTTGCCTTTTTGCATTTCTTTTCCATGGGAATGATCTTGATCCCTGCCTCCTTGTACAATGTCACGAACCTCCATCCATAGTTCTTCAGGCACTCTATCAGATCTAATCTCTTGAATCTATTTGTCACTTCCACTGTATAATCATAAGGGATTTGATTTAGGTCATACATGAATGGTCTAGTGGTTTTCCCTACTTTCTTCATTTTACATCTTAATTTGGCAATAAGGAATTCATGGTCTGTTCCACAGTCAGCTCCCTGTTTGATATCAATGAAAGGTAAATTCATCGCTTGATATCTTTTGGCCTCCCATATAATATGATTTGGGGCTGTAAATACATGAGAGGGTCTGTTCATATTATACCTTAGGGATTGGTTCTCCCTACCCTGTTTTGTTTCATTCTTCTCAGAACCAAGGTAACTTTTTTTGCAGTCTCCTGAGAATGTGGATGAAAGTGAGTTTACTTCTGATTTACCCTTAGCCTAAGAGTATGATCCCTTGAGCTTTGATGTCTATTTTCCTGAGCTAGTTTTGCTAAATTAAATTTAGCATTTGCCTAGGTTTACAAATGCTTACCAGAAAAAGAAAGTGGCTGGACTTCTCCCATGGTCCAGTGGCTAATACTCCATTTTTCCAATGCAGGGGTGTGAGTTTGATCCCTGGTTGGCAAACTAAGATCCCACATGCTGCACAGCATGGCCAATAAATGAATAAATAAATTTTTTAAGTGGCTTTAAATCTCCATTTACTTCTGTCGGACCTCACTTTTCCTTAGATATTTCTTGGTAATTGCTTTACTAGTCAGTTGCTTTTGGAATTAAAAGAAAATGTTATCCAACATTTTTGCTTGTTTTAACTAGGTTTGACCTATAAAATGTGTTTTGTTGGTTTGACATATATAATGTGCCCTGTTCTCAGGAGCAGAATTCATGATTTCTATTGCATTGTGATAGAACAGTTCTTTAAAGATTTTTCTTATGTTCATGTCTTTTCATTATGAGTGTCCCTAAGCCATTGTGACTATATTGATAGCATTAGTAAAATATGGTAAGGTCTTCCTTATATGTTTTATAAAAGCACACTAATATTTCTTTTTTTTTTTTTCAGGCTAAAGAGGCGGTTATCGAAGCTGCACAACGTGATCCTCGAAATATTTTCACTCAGTTTTATATATTCAAGATTTCAATCGTGGAGGGAAACTCTGGAGGAGGTATAAATGTTAGTTATAAGTTATATTTGTCTGTTAACACAAAGAACAATCATCTTTGATCATAAAAGAAAAAAGTAGTCTTTAAGACAGTGGAGTTGAATATATATATATATATATATACTAGCTTCCCTATGTAAAGATGATACAACCATGCAACAAGAAACTATGGAAGGTTGCATAAAAATAAAAGCAAAAGGTCTACCTACTGAAGGAATAGGAACTAGGCGGATATCGGACAGGAATTGGGCTGAAGTCTTGTCACTGTAGACTTTTATACTTTTATCATTTGAACCAACCTATTAAAAATTAACCTTAAAAAGCTGGGGGCAGGGAGAAATTATAATTCAGTCAGTAAAGAATTTGTCTTTAGAGAATGGAAGTCTCCAGGATACCTTTAAGTTGTTTTCACTTAACCTCCCAGGTTATCAGTGAGATATTTGGCCCTGAAAATGGAATTTCTCTCCACAAAGTTGACAGTGTTAAAATTGCTAACATGAACCTTATCCCATTAGTGCTTTGTCCTTTCTATTAAGTTAAGCATAGTTTCCTTGCTAGTTGTCTGCACACATGGGTATCTTGACTTGGTTATAGGTTTCCCTGTGCTGTGATATTATTCCTGCTCAACTTTGGATGACTGAGCAAATCCTAGAGCAATGTGAACTACAGACTGGTTGCCCTTTGTTAAGGGTACAAGGAGAGAAATCTAGAAACTTGAGTTAATGGGTTCAAACAAAATTTATACTAATCCGGTTAAGCAACTATTTATGAATACTACTGTATGTGCAGTGGACTTCATTATTCACTCTAAGAAAAAGATATTTTTTCTTTGAAAAAGAAGTGTTCTAGAGTAGTAAAGTATACCTGTATATTAATTAAGGAATAACAAATTGGAATCAGCTCTTTATCAAGGTTAATATTGCTGTCAATGTCCATTATTAAGGTTTTTACTAGAGACTTCTGGGCATTTATTTTTCTTGATATATTATGCTGAAATATAGAAGAACTTAAAACTTTTGCCAACGGAAATAGCAAAAAGATAACCCCACACAACCAGATTTCCTATTAAACTTTTTATTTTAACACTGTATTAAAGTTATTTTGCTTTTTAATCATAACATAAACACAGTCTTTTTATTTCTTCCCCATTTATCTGTGGTCATGTTTATTGAAGATACATACAATAAAATTTATCATTGCCTAGTTCTGTTAGTTTTGACAATTGTGTACACTCATGTAATCAGCACCACAATCAAGATATAGAACAGGGGCAGATTCATGTCAATATATGTCAAAACCAATACAGTAATGTGAAGTAATTAGCCTCCAATTAAAATAAATAAATTTAAAAAAAAGATATAGAACAAAAAATTAACTTCATTCCCCTTTGTTGTCTGTCCTTCCCACTACTTCTAGCCCTGATTCCTACTAATCTCATTTCTCTCTATAATTTTACCTTTTCCAGAATGTCATATAAATGGATTCATATAGTATGAAGCTTTTTTCCTTTCACTTAGTATAATGCATTTGAAACTCATTCATACTGTTGTGTGTGCCTTTGCAACTCATTCATACTGATATCAGTTCAGTTCAGTCACTCAGTCATGTCCGACTCTTAGCGACCCCATGAACCACAGCACGCCAGGCCTCCCTGTCCATCACCAACTCCTGGAGTTCACTCAAACTCATATCCATCGAGTCGGTGATGCCATCCAGCCATCTCATTCTCTGTCATCCCTGTCTCCTCCTACCCCCAATCGCTCCCAGCATCAGAGTCCTTTCCAGTGAGTCAACTCGTCGCATGAGGTGGCCAAAGTGTTGGAGTTTCAGCTTTAGCATCAGTCCTTCCAATGAACACCCAGGATTGATCTCCTCTAGAATGGACTGGTTGGATCTCCTTGCAGTCCAAGGGACTCTCAAGAGTCTTCTCCAGCACCACAGTTCAAAACTGATATAGTTTGTTCTTTTTTTATTGCTAAGTAGTATTTTATAAGTATGAATGAATTTTATACATTATACATTTGCAATTTATACATTTATCAGTTGAAGGATATTCAAATGGTTTCCAGTGGGGGTGATTATGAATAAAGGTGTGATAAACATCTGTTTACAGATTTTGTGCAATGACAAGATTTCACTTCTCTAGGGTAAATATCGAGGAATAAGTTTGCTGGGTCATATGATAAGTATGTGTTTGTTAGAAACTGCCAAGCTCTTTTCTAAAATGGCTCTACAGTTTTATGCTCTTACTAGCTATGTATTAAAGTTCCAGTTGATCTGCATCCTTACAAACACTTGGAACTGTCTACTGGAAAATTTCTTTAGTCATTCTAATTAGCAGGTAGAGATATCATGATAAGGTTATAATTAGTATTTCCTTGATGTCTAATATTTAACATCCATACATCTTGTTTGGTGGAGTGTTTGTAAAAATCTTTTGCCCAGTTTTATATAAGAAGCTTTTATATTACTGAATTTTGAAAGTTCTTTATATATTTTAAATACAAGTTATTTATCAGATATGTGTTTTATAATTTTTATTTTCTTAGTGTATTTCATGACAAGTTTGATGAAGTCTAATTTATATTTTTTCTTCTTTTATGGATCTTTTTGGTATTGTAACTAAGAAATATTTATTTAATCCATGGTCACAAAAAGTTTTCCCGATGTTTTCTTCAAGAAATTTTGTGGTTTTAGGTTTAAAGTTTATGGTTAGTTCTGTGGTCCATTTTGCATTATTTTTACTTAATGTATGGATTGAAGTGTGTGTATGTCAGTGTGTATATGTCAGTTCCATGGCTACCTAATCATTCAAGTTTCATTTATTTATTAAGTTCTGTCCTTTCCCAACTGAATTGCCTTTGCACCTTTAATGAAAATCAACTGTCATATTTGTATGGGTCCCTTTCTGAACTCTTCATTGTGTTCCACTTATCTATTTATCTTTACACCATTCCCACACTGTCTTGATTAATGTAACTATATAGTAAATTTGAAATCAGGTGGTGTTGGTCCTCCATCTTTATTCTTCTCTTTCAAATTGTTTGGGTTAAGTCCTTTGTACATCTCTGTGAATTTTAGAATCAGTTTTTTCAATTTCTACAAAAGTAAATATTGATTGAGATTCCATTGAATGTATATATACATCAGTATGGAGAGAATCAACATCTTCCAATCTGTGAAATGGAGTTATATACCTCTATCTGTTCAGCTCTTTAATTTCTCTCAGAGATCTTTTCTATCTTTTATCATATCAGTCTTATTCATCTTTTGTCAGATTTATCCTTAAGTAAACTGTATATTTTATGCTATTTCAAATGGCATTTTGAAAAAAACTTGCAGTTTGTGATTGTTCATTGCTGCTGCTGCTGCTCAGTCACTTCAGTCGTGTTTGACTCTGTGCGACCTCATAGACGGCAGCCCACCAGGCTGCCCCGTCCCTGGGATTCTCCAGGCAAGAACACTGGAGTGGGTTGCCATTTCCTTCTCCAATGCATGAATGATTTTTGTATATTGATCTTGTATCCTACAGACTTCTAAATTCCCTTATTGCTTCTAGTAACTTCCTTGTAGATGTAATGTTATCTACGAATAAAGACAATTTCACTACTTTCTGTACAATCTGGGTGCAGTTTTTCATATTATACTTGTTAGAATCTCCAGCACAGTGTTGAGTAAAATTGGTAAAGAGCAGACATCCTTGACTTTTTCCTGATTTTAGAAGGAAACCATCCAATTTTCAATCATTAAGTATGATGTTAGCTATAGATTTTTCATAGATAACTTTTTATCAGATTGAGAAAGTTCCCTTCTGTTTCCAGTTTCCCAGATATTTTTAATCAGAAATGAATATTGAATTTGGTCATGATTTTTTTTACATCTATTGAAATTATCAAGTTAAAAAATTTTTATTGGAGTATACTTTAATACTCATTATACTAAAGTATTAATACAATATTGTGTTAGTTTCAAGTGTACAACCAACATAGTCTGTTATACATATACATATGTTGACTCTTTTTTAGATTCTTTACCAATATAGGCCATTTCAGAGTATTGAGTAGAGTTCCCTGTTCTATACAGTAGGTCCCTATTGCTGCTGCTGCTGCTAAGTCACTTCAGTCGTGTCCAACTCTGTGTGACCCCATAGACGGAAGCCCACCAGGCTCCCCCATCCCTGGGATTCTCCAGGCAAGAACACTGGAGTGGGTTGCCATTTCCTTCTCCAATGTGTGAAAGTGAATTAGTTATTGCTTTTATATACAGTAGTGTGTATATGTCAGTACCAATATTCCAGTTTGTCTCTTCTTCCCCTTACACCCTAGTAGTCATAAGTTTCTTTTCTACATCTGTAATTCTGCTTTTGTTTTTTTTGTTTTTTAGCAATACAAGCGTGCAAGATTTTATTGATTTTTCTGATAAAGAACTTCCCAATCTCATATTTTTGTTTTGCAGATAAGTTCATCTGTACCCTTTTTAAATTTTTTGTACCCTTTTTTTAGATTCCACATATAGGTGTTATCAAGATATTTGTCTTTCTCTGTCTGACTTTCTTTACTCAGTAGGATAGTCCCTAGGTACATCCATGTTGCTGCAAGTGGCATTATTTCACTCTTTTTAGTGGCTGAGTAATATTCCATCATATATTTATACCACATCTTCTTTATCCATTACTCTGTAGATGGGCATTTAGGTCACTTCCATGTCCTGGGTATTGTAAATAATGGTGCAGTGAATGGTCATGTATCTTTTTGAACTACGGTTTTCTCTGGACAGATGCCCAGGAGTGGGATTGCTGGTTTATATTGTAGCTCTATTTTTAATTTTTTAAGGAACCTCTATACTGTTCTCTGGAGAAGGCAGTGGCAAGCCACTCCAGTATTCTTGCCTAGAAAATCCCATGGACAGAGGAGCCTGGTAGGCTGCAGTCCATGGGGTCGCTACGAGTCAGACATGACTGAGCGACTTCACTTTCACTTTTCACTTTCACACATTGGGGAAGGAAATGGCAACCCACTCCAGTGTTCTTGCCTGGAGAATCCCAGGGACGGGGGAGCCTGGTGGGCTTCCGTCTGTGGGGTCACACAGAGTCGGACACGACTGCAGTGACTTAGCAGCAGCAGCAGCAGCATACTGTTCTCTGGGCTTCCCTGGTGGCTCAGAGGTTAAAGCATCTGCCTCCAATGCAGGAGACCCGGGTTCGATCCCTGGGTCGGGAAGATCCCCTGGAGAAGGAAACAGTAACCCACTCCAGTATTCTTGCCTGGAGAATCCCATGGACGGAGAAGCCTGGTAGGCTACAGTCCATGGGGTCGCAAAGAGTCGGACACGACTGAGCGATGGAACAGAACGGATACTGTTCTCCATAGTGTCTATACCAGTTTACATTCCCACCAACACTGTAGGAGGAATTCCTTTTCTCCACGTCCTCTCCAGCATTTATTGTTTATAAATTTTTGATGATGGCCCTTCTAACTGGTATGAGGTGCTATCTCATTGTAGTTTTGATATGCATTTCTTTAATAATTAGTGATGTTAAGCATCTTTTTATATGCTTTTTGGCCATCTGTATGTCTTCTTTGAAGAAATATCTGTTTAGATCTTCCGTCTACTTTTTGAGTGGGTTGATTTTTGACATTGAGTTGCATGAACTGTTTGTGTATTTTTGGAAAGATTAATCCGTACTGGCACAAAAACAAATACAGATCAGTGGAACAGGATAGAAATTCCAGAGATAAACCCACACACCTAATCTGTTGCAAAGGAGGCAAGAATATACAATGGAGAAAGAACAGTCTCTTAAATATGTGGTGCTGAGAAAACTGGGCAGCTCCATATAGAAGAATGAAATTAGAACACTCCCTAACACCATGCATAAAACTAAACTCAAAATGGATTAAAGACCTAAATGTATGAGGCCAGATACTTTAAAACTCTTAGAGGAAAATGTAAGCAGAACACTCAGTGACGTAAATTGCAGCAAGATCTTTTTCAATCTACATCCTTGAGTAATGAAAATAAAAGCAAAAATTAACAAATGGGACTGAATCAAACATAAAAGTTTTTGCACAGCAAGGGAAACCATAACCAAAATGGAAAAGTCAGCCCTCAGAATGGAAGAAAATATTTGCAAACGAAATTACCAATTTTTTTGAAGTTTATTAGTATGATCAGTTATATTGATTTTCCAACTGTTAAACCAATGTGGCCTTCCTGGAATAAGCTCCACTTGGTCTTGATGTGTTCTTTTTTAAATATAATAGATTTGATTTGCTAATAGTTTGTTTAAGAATATTTGTTCTTGTGTCCATGAGTGCTATTGGTCTCTGGTTTTCTTTTCCTGTTAGGGTACTGCTTATTGCATAGAATGAATTGGAAAATGCACGTCCTTTTTACATCTTCTGGTAGAGTTTTTGTTGCTCAGTTGGTGTTATTTTTTTGTTAAATGTTTGGTAGAATTCACCAGTGAAGTCATCTGGGGCTGGAGTTTTCTTTATGAGAAAGCTTTTAATTATAAACTCCATTTCTTTAATAGATAATAGAATTCTTCAGGTTATCTATTATTTCCTAACTGAGCTTTCGTAGTTTATGTCTTTCAAGAAATTTGTGTGTGTCATCTAAGTTGTTGAAATTATTGGCCTAAAATCATTCATTATGTCATTCATATTATCCTTTTAACATCTGTAATTCTAAAGTGATGTCATATTTCTCATTCCTGATATCTGTCTTCTCTCTTTTCCTCCCTGTCAGTGACTGTAAGTTGATCAGTTTTATTGACCTCAAAGAACTAGCTTTTGGTTTCATTAATTTTTCTCTATTTTTTCTGTTTTCTGTTTCATTTATTAATTTTCTGGTCTTTATCACTTCCATTCTTCTACTTACTTTGAGTTTCATTTGCTCTTTCTTTTCTAATTTCTTAAGGTTGAAAGCTGAGGTTATTGATTTAGACCTTTATTCTGGTCTGATATAAACAGTTAATGCTATAAATTACCTTCTAAGTGTTGCCTTAGTGACAATCCACAAATTTTTATATATTGTGTTTTCATTTTAATTTAGTCATATTTTTCAATGTGACTTGACTCCAGTGTAAATCCATGGATTGTTTAGAAGTATGCTATTTATTTTACAAACATTTGTAGATTTCCAGAGAATTTTTTTAAGAGAACTTTTATATAAATTTAATTTAATTCTGTTTCAGTCTATGATCATAAGTTTGTATGAATCCTTTTAAATATGTTGAGGCTTGTTGTATGGACTAGAGTATTGTCTTTCTTGGTAAATGTTCCCTGTGTACCTGAGTGGAATGTGTATTTTGCTGATGTAAGGTCAACTGTTCTATAAATGTCAATCAGGTCAGATAGATTAATAGTGTTAAATATCCTTGCTGATTCTCTGTCTACCTGTCCTGTCAATTATTTGAGAGCCTTCATTGAAATCTTTGACTATAATTATGGATTTGTTCATTTCTCTTTGCAGTTCTATCAGTTTTTCCTTTTGGTATTAGATGCATAAACATTCAGGATTGTTATGTCATCATAATAAATTGATTGCTTTATCATCATGAAATAACCTTCTGTCACTAAGGCTTTGCTCCGAAATCTGTTTTGTCCATTATTTTTTAAATTAGTTTTTATTGGAGTATAGTTGTTTTAAAGTATTGTGTTAGTTTCCACTGTACTGCAAAGTGAATCAGCTATACATATACAGATATGCCCTCCTTTTTGTATTTCCTTCACATTTAGGTCACCATAGAGCACTGAGTAGGGTTCCCTGAGCTATACAATAGGGTTTCATTGCTTATCTATTGTATACATAGTATCAATAGTGTATATATGTCAATCCCAAGTTAGATCATCGAAAAAGCAAAAGAGTTACAGAAAAACATCTACTTCTGCTTTATTGACTATGCCAAAGCTTTTGACTGTGTGGACCACAACAAACTCTGGAAAGTTCTTAAAGAGATGGGAATACCAGACCACGTTACCTGTCTCCTGAGAAATCTGTATGCAGGTCAGGAAGCAACAATTAGAACTGGACATGGAACAACAGACTGGCTCCAAATAGGGGAAGGAGTACGTCAAGGCTGGATATTGTCACCCTGCTTATTTAACTTATGCAGAGTATGTCTTGAGAAACACTGGGCTGGATGAAGCACAAGCTGGAATCAAGATTGCTGGGAGAAATATCAATAACCTCAGATATGTAGATGATATCACCCTTATGGCAGAAAGCAAAGAACTAAAGAGCCTCTTGATGAAAGTGAAAGAGGAGAGTGAAAAAGTTGGCTTAAAACTCAGCACTCAGAAAACTAAGATCCTGGCATCTGGTCCCATCACTTCATGGCAAATAGATGGGGAAACAGTGGCAGACTTTATTTTGGGGGGGCTCCAAAATCACTGCAGCTGATAACTCCAGCCATGAAAGTAAAAGACGCTTGCTTCTTGGAAGAAAAGTTATGACCAACCTAGACAGAATATTAAAAAGCAGAGACACTACTTTGCCAACAAAGGTCCATCTAGTCAAGGCTATGGTTTTTCCAGTAGTCATGTATGGATGTGAGAGTTAGACCTTAAAGAAAGCTGAGTGCCGAATAATTGATGCTTTTGAACTGTGGTGTTGGAGAAGACTCTTGAGAGTCCTTTGGACAGCCAGGAGATCCAACCAGTCCATCCTCAAGGAAATCAGTCCTGAATATTCATTGGAAGAACTGATGTTGAAGCTGAAACTCCAATAATTTGACCACCTGATGCAAAGAGCTGACTCATTTGAAAAGACCCTGATGCTGAGAAAGAGTGAAGGAGGGAGGAAAAGGGGACGACAGAGGATGAGATGGTTGGATGGCATCACCAACTCAATGGACATGAGTTTGAGTAAACTCCAGGAGTTGATGATGGACAGGAAGGCCTGGAGTGTTGCAGTCCATGGGGTTGCAAAGAGTCAGACACAACTGAGCGATTGAACTGAACTGAACTGTCAATCCCAATTTCTCACTTCATACAACCCCCACTTTGCTACCTTGGTTTTTATTTTTTTTTTCTTTGCATCTCTGTCTCTACTTCTGTTTTGCAAATAAGATCATCTATATCATTTTTCTAGATTCCACATATATTCAGTAATATACAATTGTTTTTCTCTTTCTGAATTACTTCACTAGTATGACAGTCTCTAGGTCCATTCACATCTCTACAAATGACCCAATTTCATTCTTTTTTATGGCTGACTAATATTCTATAGTATATATATACCACATCTCTTTATCCATTCCTCTGTTGATGCACATTTAGGTTGCTTCCATGTCCTGACTGTTGTAAATTGTGCTGCAGTGAATATTGGGGTGCGTGTATCTTTTTGAATTATGGTTTTCTCTGGGTATGTGCCCAGTAGTGGAATTGTTGGGTCATATGGTAGTTTTTAGTTTTTTAAGGGACCTCCATACTATTCTCCCGGAGAAGGCAATGGCAAGCCACTCCAGTACTCTTGCCTAGAAAATCCCATGGATGGAGGAGCCTGGTAGGTTGCAGTCCATGGGGTCACTAAGGGTCGGACACGACTGAGCGACTTCACTTTCACTTTTCACTTTCATGCATTGGAGAAGGAAATGGCAACCCACTCCAGTGTTCTTGCCTGGAGAATCCCAGGGACGGGGAGCCTGGTGGGCTTCCGTCTATGGGGTCACACAGAGTCGGACACGACTGAAGTGACTTAGCAGCAGCATACTGTTCTCCATAGTGGTTGTATCAATTTGCATTCCTACCAACAATACAAGAGGATTCCCTTTTCTCAAGAGGCAGGTCAGGTAGTCTGGTATTCCCATCTCTTAAGGAATTTTCCACAGTTTGTTGTGATCCACACAGTCAAAGGCTTTGGCGTAGTCAATAAAGCAGAAATAAATATTTTTCTGGAATTCTCTTGCTTTTTTGATGATCCAGCGGATGTTGCCAATTTGATTTCTGGTTCCTCTGCCTTTTCTAAATCCAGCTTGAACATCTGGAAGTTCATGGTTCACGTATTGTGGAAGCCTGACTTGGAGAATTTTGAGCATTACTTTACTAGCGTGTGAGATAAGTGCAGTTGTGTTCTTTTAAGTTTAATTAGGTCCTATTTGTTCATTTTTGTTTTTATTTTTTTTATTCTAAAAAGTGGTTCAAAAAAGACCCTACTGTGATTTATTTCTATGAGTGTTCTGCTTATGTTTTCCTCTAAGAGGTTTATAGTCTTACATTTAGGTCTTTAATCCATTTTTAGTTTATTTTTGTGCATGGTATTAGGAAATGTTCTATTTCATTCTTTTACATGTAGCTGTCCAGTTTTCCCAGCACCACTTATTGAAGAGGCTGTCTTTTCTCCACTGTGTATTCTTGCCTCCTTTATCACAGATTAGGTGACCATAAGTGCATGGATTTATCTCTCGACTTTCTATCCTGTTCCATTGGTGTACATTTCTGTTTTGTGCCAGTACCATACTGTCTTGATGACTGTAGCTTTGTAACATAATCTGACATCAGGGAATCTGATCTCTCCAGCTTCTCTTTTCATTCTCAAGATTGCATTGGCTATTCAGGGTCTTTTCTGTTTCCATACAAATTGTAAAATTTTCTTTCCTAGTCCTGTGAAAAATGTCATAATTTGATACGATTGCATTGAATCTGTAGATTGCTTTGGATAGTATAGTCATTTTCACAACACTGATTCTTCTGCTCAAAGAACATGATATATCTCTTTTATTTGTTTGTATCATCTTTGATTTCTTTCAACAATATCTTACAGTTTTCTGTGTACAGGTCTTTTGCTTCCTTAGGTAGGTTTATTCTTAGGTATTTTATTCTTTTTGTTGCAATGGTAAATGGGGTTGTTTCCTTAATTTCTCTTTCTGATCTTTCATTGTTAGTGTTTAGGAACGCCAAGAGATTTCTCTGTGTTAATTTTGTATCATGCAACTTTACTAAATTCATTGATTTGCTCTAGTAGTTTTCTGGTGGTATATTTAGGGTTTTCTATGTATAGTATCAGGTCATCTGCAAACAGTGAATGTTTTACTTCTGTTCCAATTTGTACTTCTTTTATTTCCTTGTTCTCTGATTGCTGTAGCTAGGACTTCCCTGACTATGTTGAATAATAGTGGTGAGATTGTACACCTTTGTCTTGTTCCTGATCTTAGAGGAAATCCTTTAGTTTTTCACTATTGAGAGTAATGTTTGCTGTGGGTTTGTTGTATATGGCCTTTGTTATGTTGTGGTAGGTTCCCTATATGCCTACTTTCTGGAGAATTTTTATCGTAAATTGATATTGAATTTTGATGAAAGCTTTTTCTTCATCTATTGTGATGATCATATGGTTTTTATTCTTCAGTTTGTTAATATGGTGTATCACATTGATTTATTTGCATATATTGAAGAATCCTTGCCTCCCAGGGATAAATCCCACTTGATCATGTTGTATGATCCTTTTAGTGTGTTGTCACATTTAGTTTGCTAGTACTTTGTTGAGAAATTTTGAATTTATGTTTACCTGTTTTGTGTGATATTAATATAACCACTGCAGCTTTCTTTTGATAGCTGAGTGGCACTCTTCCAGATTGTATATTACCCTATCATTTCTTTTAACTAATTTTGGCTTTATTTTTAAAGTATGTTTTTTGTTACTTGCATATATCTAAAAGTCACTTTCTTTAATTCAATCTGTCTCTGTCTTTTAAATGGATCATATAGACTATTTATATTTTAGCATGATTGTTGATATGGCTAGGTTTAAATTTAGCATCTTGTTGTTTGTCTTCTGTTTGTCTTTTCTAGTCTTTGTTGCCATTTTTCTTTTTTCTGCTTTCTTTTGGGTTAATTGAGTGTTTTATCATTATGTTTATCTCATTCTTTGGCTTATTAACTATAACTTTTTCTTTCATTATTTTAGTTGTTACTTAAGGTCTGTAGTACATATATTTAACTTACCACGGTCTACCTTTAAGGCATATAATGAAATGTAATATAATATTTTTTACTCTATTCTGTATTATATGTACCAAATTATATTTATCCCATTCATTATTGATTAAATTTAGGATATTTTACTCCAATAAAAAATAAAATAAAAAATAAAAAAAATGCTGTGTGAATATATTTGTATGTTTTTATTCACTTTTGCAGGTATATCCATGGAATAAATTCAAAGAGGTGAACTGCTCAGTTGGGCATTTTTCTGACTCTCAAGTCCTCCTTAACAGTTTAGGTATTTAGGTGACTTTTGAAAATGAATAAGATATTAGTCCTCTTAAAATGAATTCCATAGTCATTGTGGTATAATAACCATAGATAGCTATTATCTTTGATAAGAGTATCTCATCTTTAATTGTCTCCTTGTTTTTCAGCTTTGCAGGCCATTATCACTTTGGAGTATTTATTAATGACTGAAGAGCAAGATGAGAATAATGTATCTACAAAGAGAAGTTCAGGTGTCATGCTTCTCGGTTTGGCTGCCCAGTTTGCTTTAGAGGTAATTTTTATGTAACCATTTATGAGATTTTTACCTCTTTTCCATTTTCAGAGACTATTATGATGGAATCATCACCAGTTAGGCACAGGAGAGCCTTTTCTTTACCATCTATTTTGCCTCGTTATTTTCACACCAAATTTGGTTGTAGAATTGCTTTATTTCTCTTCATTTTTTATGATTTAAAGTAAATAAAGTGAAGTTAGATATTTGTTCTTAATAGAAAAATACACATAGCGAAACATTAACTTTTAATAGAAACTTGAGATTTAAAATGTTATAGTATGCAAAAAAAGTATTTATTTGGAGACGTATCTATCTCATTGGTTTGCAAAAAAAAAAAAAAAAACTTTGAACCTTAATGGAAGGTTCCTTTCTAGTTTATAACCGAAAAACAACTTTAGTTTGGAAACAATAATGACTTGTACCTCCTTTTTTTATTGGCAAAATTCTGGTCTTAGTAATTTGTAGGATTAGGAGAAGCATTGTAGCAACTGTCGAGCTCTTGGACTGGGGTTGAGCTCTGCCACTGAAGTGTTTAACTTCTTTGAATCTTAATTTCATCTTTTTGAAATAAAGATAATACCTGCTTCCAGGATTATTGTTAAAATTAACTGAAAATGTGATTTGTAATCAAAGAAGCTTGATCTAATAGTTTTTTGTTGTTATTAACAATATGCAATCTGGCCACAGGTGTCTCTTCTAATTTATCTCATATTACTCCCCAGTATCATCATCATAGTGATATCGGACGCATAAGACTTCTATAACTCCAAGCACATTCAGTGTTTCTCAAACAGGCCAATCACATTCCTTCTTCCGTATCTTATTTACACCATTCTATCTTTTAAGAAATGTTCTTGTTTAAATGTTAACCTTTTTCAAGGTCCAATTTAAGATTTTCTTCTACTGTACAGACTTCCCGAATCAGTTCTAGTTCTCAGTGCTCTCCTCCTACTCTGAATTGCAGTCATTTTTAATGTGTATACTACTTATTTGGTCTATATTTTATATACTGCTTTAAATTGCTAATGTATGGGTTGTCTGTCCAACTTGACTTATAAGATCCTTGAGGGCCATATTTCTAGTACTCAGTCCAATATCTTTCTCAAACTAATAGCTGAATATAGTTTTGAATGATATGTGTTTTGATGTTAATGAATAGGATAATAAAAATCCTGGAAGAGGAAAAATATTTGGCAGATGTGGATACAGGATGTGTTTGTGAAGAAAATGAGTGAAAAATCTATAATGGGGAACCCAAAGGCAAATATATTTTTAAAGGAAGGTTTATAAAATATCTGATGGAAAGCAGAAGAAAGGTGGTGGAAGAATTATGGAAGTATATTTCTGAAAAGCAAAAAATTTTAATAGAAGAGAAAGAATCGGGGGGAAGAAACCCAAAGTAGTTTGAATTAAAAGATGGAAGGAAGTATGGATGAGCCAAGCCCAGGAAATTGAATATATTTCTACAAAAGAACAAGGGTGGAATCCAGTTTTCACTTAGTGTAATTGCTTTGCAAAAGGCATTTCAAGTGCTAATGAGACTATCATTCATTCAGCAGATATTTATTGAGTACCTACTGTGTGCCGACCATTGTTCTGGGCTCTTGGTATAAATAAGTAAACAAAACAGTAATGTGCCTTCTTGGAGCTAACATTCAAGCAGGAGGAAAGAAAATATTAATAAGCATAATAAGAAATTACATAATATGTTAGATGTTGATAGCAATATAGAAAAAATAGAGCAGTCTTAATAGAGCAGATCAGGGATGGGAATGGGCTGAAATTGGTGTGAGTTATTTTTTTTCAAATAGGGTGATTAGGACAGGTCTCATCAAGAAGATGGCATTGTATGAAGACTTGAAATTGGTGAGGGAGTTAGCCCTGTAGATATATGGGGGAAGTGAAGAGGAATAGTATTCCAGGCAGAGGTAACACCAATTCAAAGCCTGAAGCAGCAAGGAAGCCAGTATGGCTAGAGTGAATAAAAGGGTGGATTAGTGAGAGATCAAGTCAGAGAGGTAATAGAGAGTCTGGATTATATAGATCCTATTGCCTAGAAAATCCCATGGATGGAGGAGCCTGGTAGGCTGCAGTCCGTGGGGTCGCTAAGGGTCGGACACGACTGAGCGACTTCACTTTCACTTTCCACTTTCACACATTGGAGAAGGAAATGGCAACCCACTCCAGTGTTCTTGCCTGGAGAATCCCAGGGATGGGGGAGCCTGGTGGGCTTCCGTCTATGGGGTCACACAGAGTCGGACACGACTGAAGTGACTTAGCAGCAGCAGCATAGACTAGTGAAAGTACTTTGACTTTTACTCTGAATGACATTGGAGTGTTTTTAACAGAGTCGTGAAATGATCTGATTTTATTTAACAGAAATACTCTTGGGTGTTATATTGAAAATAGGCCAGAAAAGAAGAGCCAAGGTGGAAGCAAGGATACCTATTCAGTTCAGTTCAGTCACTCAGTCGTGTCCGACTCTTTGTGACCCCATGAATCACAGCGCACCAGGCCTTCCTGTCCATCACCGACTTCCGGAGTTCACTCAAACTCATGTCCATTGAGTCGGTGATGCCATCCAGCCATCTCATTCTATGTCGTCCCCTTCTCCTCCCGCCCCCAATCTCTCCCTGCATTAGAGCCTTTTCCAGTGAGTCAACTCGTCACATGAGGTGGCCCAAGTATTGGAGTTTCAGCTTTAGCATCAGTCCTTCCAATGAACACCCAGGACTGATCTCCCTTAGAATGGACTGGTTGGATCTCCTTGCAGTCCAAGGGACTCTCAAGAGTCTTCTCCAACACCACAGTTCAAAAACATCAATTCTTCGGCGATCAGCTTTCTTCACAGTCCAACTCTCACATCCATACATGACCACGGGAAAAACCATAGCCTTGACTAGACGGACCTTTGTTGGCAAAGTAATGTCTCTGGTTTTTAATGTGCTGTCTAGGTTATCATAACTTTCCTTCCAAGGAGTAAGCATCTTTTAATTTCATGGCTGCAGTCAGCATCCGCAGTGATTTTGGAGCCCAAAAAAATAAAGTCTGACACTGTTTCCACTGTTTCCCCATATATTTGCCATGAAGTGATGGGACCAGACGCCATGATCTTAGTTTTCTGAATGTTGAGCTTCAAGCCAACATTTTCACTCTCCTCTTTCACTTTCATCAAGAGGCTCTTTAGTTCCTCTTCACTTTCTGCCATAAGAGTGGTATCATCTGCATATCTGAGGTTATTGATATTTCTCCCAGCAATCTTGATTCCAGCTTGTGTTTCTTCCAGCCCAGCTTTTCTCATGATGTACTCTGCATATAAGTTAAATAAGCAGGGTGACAGTATACAGCCTTGACTCACTCCTTTTCCTATTTGGTACCAGTCTTTTGTTTCATGTCCAGTTCTAACTGTTGCTTCCTGACCTGCATATAGGTTTCTCAAGAGGCAAGTCAGGTGTTCTGGTATTCCCGTCTCTCAGAATTTTCCAGTTTCCATTGTTATCTCCCTTATCTGAGTCACCTTAATGTTTTCTCTGGATTACTTTAAAAACTTCCTAATAGGTATCCTGAATTTGGCAATAAATTTAGGATACCTATTAGGAAGTTTTTAAAGTAATCCAGAGAAAACATTAAGGTGACTCAGATAAGGGAGATAACAATGGAGGTAAATGATAAGTGAATTTGCTAACAGATGAAGGGTATAAGGGAAAGAGACTGGGTCATCAAACGAAGTTGCCATCAACTGAACTAGGAGAAGCTGCAAATAGAGTAGAGATGGGAGGACAGTTAGGAGTGCGATTTGGACATGATACATTTGCGATGTCTGTTAGACCATCCAAATGGAGATCCAAGTAGTCAGTTGATAAAACCCTAGAGTTCTGAAAAAGGTCTGGGCTGAAGAGAAAGGTTTACTAAGAGTCATTAATATATAGATGATATATAAAGCTATTAGACTGGGATGCCATCACCAAGGAAGTGAGTATAAATGAAATATAGAAGATGACCAGAGACTGAGCCTGGAACCCTCAAACATTAATGGTTTGGAGAGAAGCAGAGGAACCAGTAACTGTTCAGAGGAACTGTGGTATTGGAGAAGACTCTTGAGAGTCCCTTGGACTGCACAAAGATCCAGCCAGTCCATTCTAAAGGAAATCAGTCCTGAATATTCATTGGAAGGACTGATGTTGAAGCTGAAACTTCAATACTTTGGCCACCTGATGTGAAGAACTGACTCATTGGAAAAGACCCTGATGCTGAGAAAGATGGAAAGAGAAGGGGATGACAGAGGATGAGATGGTTGGATGGCATCACCAACTCAATGGATGTGAGTTTGAGTAAACTCCAGGAGTTGGTGATGGACAGGGAGGCCTGGCATGCTGCGTTCCATGGGGTCGCAAAGAGTCGGACACTGCTGAGCAACTGAACTGAACTGAGAGGAACCATTACAGGGTAATTAATGAAAGAGAACAACCCATGAGGTAGGATAAAACAAGGATGGTGTGGTGTCTTAGAAGGCAGCTGTGTTTCAAGGAGGAAAGAGTGATTAGCTATGTTGATTGTTGCTGATATGTCAAATACAATGGGGACTGAGAATTGACCATTGGAATTTATAATATGTTGGTCATTGGTGAGCTTGACAAGAGCACTTTTGGTCGAGGTAGGACAAATGCCTGATTACAGTAGGCTCAAGAGAGAATTCGGAGAAGGCAATGGCAAGCCACTCCAGTACTCATGCCTAGAAAATCCCATGGATGGAGGAGCCTGGTGGGTTGCAGTCCATGGGGTCGCTAAGGGTTGGACACGACTGAGCGACTTCACTTTCACACATTGGAGAAGGAAATGGCAACCCACTCCAGTGTTCTTGCCTGGAGAATCCCAGGGACGGGGGAGCCTGGTGGGCTTCCGTCTATGGGGTCACACAGAGTCGGACACGACTGAAGTGACTTAGCAGCAGCAGCAGCAGCAAGAGAGAATTGAAGGAAAGAAATTGTATGCAATAAGTATAGACAATTCTGTAGAAAAGTTTACTACAAAGGGAAGTAAGGAAGTTGGGCAAGAAAAATAAGTTGGAAAGTAGTTGGTGAGAGAAGTAGGATAAAGAGGTTTGTTTATTTGCTTGAAATGGAATGAATGAGAATGCTTATTTACTAATAGGAATGACCCAGTTAGAGAACAAAAGTTGGCAATGTTAGAAAAATGAAAGTTGTTAGACTAATGTCATTAAACAATAATGGACACAAGTGTATAATTAAAATTATAAATATAATATATAAAATTGGCTCTAGGAAGAAAAGCTGGCTTAAAACTCAGCACTCAAAAAAAATAAAATCATGGCATCCAGTCCCATCACTTCATGACAAATAGAAGGGGAAAATGTGGAAATAGGGACAGATTTTATTTTCTTGGGCTCCAGAGAAACTGTGGATGCTAACTGCAGCCATGAAATTAAAAGACACTTTTTCTTTGGAAGAAAAGCTATGACAAACCTAGATTTTGTATTAAAAATCAGAGACATCACTTTTCCAATGAAGGTCTATACAGTCAAAACTGTGGTTTTTCCAGTAGTCATGTATGGATGTAAGTTGAACCATAAAGAAGGCTGAATGCCACAGAATTGATGCTTTTGAACTGTGGTGCTAGAGAAGACTCTTGGGAGTCCCTTGGACTGCAAGAAGATAAAATCAGTCAATCCTAAAGGAAATCAACCCTGAATATTCATTGGAAGGACTGATGCTGAACTCCAATACTTTGGCCACCTAATGTGAAGAGCCAGCTGATTGGAAAAGACTCTGATGCTGGGAAAGATTGAAGGCAAAAGGAGAAGTGGGGAGTCAGAGCATGAAGTGGTTAGAAAGTATCACTGATTCAATGGACATGAGTTTGAGCAAACTTGGGGATATAGTGAAGGACAGGGAAGCCTGGCTTGCTGCAGTCCATGGGGTTGCAAAGAGTTGGACACGACTTAGCAACTGAACAACAATAAGTAGGAAGAAACGTGGATAGTTCATTTTTGCTAACAGTTGAGAAGGCAGAGTATGTGGGTGTGGTTCCTGGTGTGTGAGTCGATGTGGTAGTGGGAATCTGTGGAACTTCTTTTCCTGACTGCTTCACTTTTCTCAATGAAGTGGGAAACAAGGTCATCACCCAAGAGTAAGACTAGGAGAGGAGGTGTTGGGGACTTGAGAAAAGAGTACAAGATGTCAACTAATCATCCAGAAAATCAGAAAAGTGAATGGCAAGGGTATGCTTACCTCGTAGCAGTAAGGTCCATTTGATGAAATTTTAAAATAAATAGTTGTACAGGTTTTTATCTGGCTAGTTTCAGCTGCATGTGTACAGGCACAAAAGTGACTAGAAAGTTGAATTTAACCAGGCTTGAGTTTGCTGACATGACTTAGTGAGTGAACAACAGCAACATAGTTTTGCCAGATGAACACAACAAAGCAAAAGAGGGACAGGAAAATCAAGAAAGAAGAAAATGATTATAATGAATCCCCGTGGAATTTAAACTAGATACAGAGGAGGACTTCAAAGAGATTAGGAACGGTGAAATGTTAGTAGTGTCAATATATTGGTGATCTTAATGCAGTTGAAGGATTGCTGGAGTGATAAAAGGAGTGAATTAGAAAGGTTTGTTGTTTAGTCAAAAAAGAGTTGTACAACTCTTTCGCAACCCCATGGACTGTAGCCCACCAGGTTTCTCTGACCATGGGACTTACCAAGCAAGAATACTGGAGTGGGTTGCCATTTTTTCTCCAGGGGATCTTCCTGACCCAGGGATCAGTCCTGTGTCTCCTGCATTGGCAGGTGGATTTTTTACCACTGAGCCATGTGGGAAACCCTTAATGTGGATTAGGGTGCTGGAAATGAGGGTGATCTCAGAGTCTGGGGTTCTTTTGGTTACTGCTGATAAACAGGAATAAAGAGCACAGTAAGATTAGTCCTAGTGGAGTCAAGGCAGTGTTGGCAAGGCTATGAGTGTTTGTGGACAGAGAGGAATGGCTTTCTGGGGCCAATATGAACCTGTTTAGTAAAAATTTTTTCGATGAGTAATCCTTCTACCATCTTGCAGCAACTCTTTTGAGAATACAAAACAGACAAGTTTAGATTTTTTTCTTGTCCTTAATGGGCAGGAATATAGACAGTATTTTGTAAGTACCAATTTGAAATGTAATTTAACGTATTATATTTATCCTTTTTAGAATGGCCAACAAATTGTAGCGGTAAAAGCTTTGGAAAATTTAGCTAAATTTTCGGAAGAGCCGCAACAAGTTCTTACAGCTTTAAAGTAAGTAATCTAAATCCTGTGGATGTAAAAGCATTTCCTCTATACATGTTACTCTTGGTCAATAATTTTTGCCTTAATAGTACTGATGGCTTCAGGCTGAAACAATGCCTGCAATACCAAGTGGTTTTTTTCCCCCAGCTTTATTGAGATATAACTGACAAATGGTGTTATTTTGTAAGTTTAAGGTATGTAACTTGGTGATTTAATACACATTCATATTATGAAATGGTTAGCACAATAAGATTACATCCATCACCTCACAAAATACTACACTGTATGTGGTGAGAACATTTAAGATTTGCTTTCTTAACAACCTTCAGGTATATAATACAGTGTGGTTAACTACAGTCACCATGCAGTACATTAGATCTCTGGGCTGTATTCAACGTGTAACTGGAAGTTTATACCCTTTGACCAACATCTCTCCATTTTCTCCCCCCACAGGCCCTAACAAACATCATTCTACTCTGTTTCTGTGTGTTTGGATTTTCTTCCTTTTTTTGTTATTTTCTTTCTTTCTTTCTTGTTTCTTAGAGATTCCACATATAAGGGAGATAATCCAGTACTTGTCTTTCTTTGACTTATTTCACTTAGTACAGTGCCTTCAAGGTCTGTCCATGTTGTCACAAAAGGCAGAACTTTCTTTTATCTAGTTAAATGATATTCGTGTGTGTGTGTGCAAGTACACATACTACATTTTCTTTATTCCTCCATTGATGGACACTTAAGGTTGTCTCCATGTCTTAGCTATTGCAAATAATGCTATAGTGAACATGGGGGTGCAGATTTTTCTTCAAGACACTGATTTCCTTTCTTTTAGATACATACCCCAAAGTTGGGTTGCTGAATTGTATAGCAGTTTTATTTTTAATTTCTGAGGAACTTCCATGCTCTTTTTCCACAGTGGCTGTACCAGTTTGCATTCCCATCAACAATCCACGAGGGCTTCCTTTTATCTACAAAACTTATTATCTCTTGTTTTTTTATAATAGCCATTCTAACAGGTGTGAGGTGATGTTTCACTGTGATTTTGATTTGCATTTCCCTGTTGATTATAATGTTGAGCATCTTTTCATGTACCTGTTGGCCATTTGGATGTCTTCTTTGGAAAAATATCTATACAGGGCTTCTGCCCATGTTAAAATAAGATTGTATTTTGCAGTTGAGCTGTAAGAGTTCCTTATATATTTTAGATATTAACCTCTTATCCGATATATTATTTGCAGATATTTTCTTCCATTGTATTAGTTACCTTTTCATTTTTTTGATAGTTTCCTTTGCTATGCAGATTTTTATTGTGATATGCAGAAGATTTTTATTGTGATTTATCCCCACTTACTCATTTTAACTCATTTTTGCTTTTGTTGCTTGTGCTCTGGGTATCATATCCAAAAAGTCATTATCAAGGAGTTTTTCCCTATGTTTTCTTCCAGGAGTTTTATTCTTCTACTTTTTTTTTTTTCTTTTTTTAAAAATTTATTTGTTTTTTAATTGGCTTTAAGTCTTATATTTAAGTCTTTAATCCATTTTGATCTATGTTTTCTGTGTAGTGAGAGATAAGAGTCCAGTTTCATTCTTTTGTGTGTGGATATTAGTTTTCTCAGTACCACTTATTGGCAAAGATTATATTTCCTCAATTAAGTATTCATGTCTCCCTTGTCAAATATTGGTTGATGATATATAGGTGAGTTTATTTCTGGGCTCTCTATTCTATTCCATTGGTCTATGTGACTATTCTTATGCCAGTACCATGCTGTTTTGATTACTATAGCTTTGTAGTATAGTTTGAAAACAAATGTGATGGCTCTAACTTTCTTCTTTTTCAAGCTTGCTTTGGTTGGTCAGGGTCTTTTGTGGTTCTGTACGAATTTCAGGATTTTTTTCCTCTTATTTCTGTGAAAAATGCTATTGGAAATTCGGTAAGAATGCTTAAAGTAAAAAAAAAAAAAAAGAACATATCACTATATCAGTTAAACCCGATCTTTTCTTTTTCTCTTTCTATGAAGGAAAATGGTTTATCAAAAGGGAACTTTTACATACAATAATGAGGCAGAGGAGGCTGATGTAATGGTAACCCCTAATGATGTAACTGAGAATATGCCAGTGGGAAAACTGGAAACCAGAAGGGTTCTGTAGTGATTATCCTGTTGGTCAACTGTACTTGAATCCACTCTTCTGAAGGGAAATGGAATCACAGATATAATAATATCAGAAGGAGTCTTGAGATACTTGCATATGTTTAGTCAGATAAATATCTAAAGTCATCTGGGATGATTGATAGTGTTTTTTATTTTTAAAGATTTTAAAGGTTTAAAACTTCACAAAATACCTTATTTTGTCCATTTGTCATCATGCTGTCAGATCCCTTCAAAAAGTATTCATCCTAGTTTGTATGGAACCCAAAGGCCAGTTCCAGGTTCCTTTATAGAAAAATATAAAAAACTTGTACACTATGCCTAATGTTCCAGCAGGTGATTTGGGGCAATGATATAAACTGTGGAACTATTTAAGAATGTCTAATAAGCAATGCTTTTGTTTTAAAATTGTTTTACTAAATTACTCTTCCAAAATTACAAAGTTGGTACGTTTTCATTGCAACCATTAAAACATACAAAGACTTATAAATAATTAATCTTCTTTTCCCCTTTAGTTTCTTACTTCTACGTCCTGGGGTAATCAAAATTACTAACTTGATTTCTTCCTAAGCATCACTTTTTTTTTTATTACTTTATCATACAGGTGTTTGTTTCGTCTTTTTCTTCCAAGAGTTTTTCAAATGCCAGACTCTGAAAACAAGTAAGTTATAATTCAACAGAAATGATGTATTCACCATTAGAAAAAAAAATAGAAAAATCTTCCACTAGAAATCTAATATTGAGAAATATATAGTATAATGGGTAAGGGCAATATAGACTCTGGGGCTAGTCTTCCTGGATTTATATTTTGGCTCTGGCACTTATTAGATATGTAACCTGGGCCTCTGTTTCCCCATCTGTAAAATGGGTGTAATAGTACCTACCCTATGAAGTTACTGTGATGACTTGATGAATAAATAAGTGTAAAACATTTAGAATATTGCCAGGCCCTTGCCATGCCCTCAGTAACATTAGCTATGGTTTCATTATGATATTGCATCTGTTTTTCCCATTTATTTATTTATGGCTGCGCTGGGTCCTCGTTGCTACATGCAGGCTTTCTCCAGTTGGAGTGAGCGGGGGCTACTCTCTTATTGTGGTGTGAGGGCTTCTCATCGCAGTGGCTTCTCTTGTTGTGGAGTGAAGACTTTATATTATAGGCTTCAGTAGTTGCGGCTCATGAGCTCTAGAGCACAGGCTCAGTAGTTGTGGCACATGGGTCTAGTTGCCCTGTGGCATGTGGAATCTCACCAGACCAAGGATCAAACTCATGTCCCCTGCTTTGGCAGATGGATTCTTAACCACTGGACCATCAGGGAAGTCTGTTTTTCCCTTTCTTGACAGGAGACTTACATATAGATGTATCTCTTTACTTTCCCATAGAAACATAAATAACCTGATTGGTTTGTTGATTCTGATTTTCTATCACCTTAGCTGGTAGTATTCAAATATCTTTCTGCTTACAGTTTCTGTGGCATACAATATCAAGAACTTAACGATTTGTGGAAGAATTAGGTTACCCATTTTTCAAAAGAAAACTATTCAAGATCTTGAGTAGGGATGACTTTCAGAGAAACATCACTCATCTCTATTGTCTCTGCTTGAACAAAAAGTCTATAATATTGTACCACTACTTCATTTTTGCTTTGTATGTTTGTACCTGGAGGTATAATGTTTTTTGGCTAAATTAATTGGGAACCATCTATAACTGAGATAATATTATATTGATGACATAACTTTTTTTGTAATACAAATTCTACCCATACATGAATGGTTAAGTTTTGCCTCTTCTTTACAGGGTCTATGAATCCATTTGAAGGGCACTTAAACTTAAAAAAAAAAAAAGAGAGATAATTGGAATTTAAATAATGATCAAATATTTGATGATATTAAGAAATTATTGGAACTTCCCTGGTGGTACGTGGCTAAGACTCCACACTCCTAATGCAAGGGTCCTGGTTTGATCACTGGTCAGGAAACTAAATCCCACATGCCACAACTAAAAGATCCCACATGCTACAACTAAGACCCAGCACAGCCAAATAAATAATTTTTAAAAAATTTTTAAATTATTATCTTTAAAGCATATAATGGTAATATAGTTATGATTTTTAAAGAATCCTTTTATCTTATAGACACACCCTAAAATATTTATGGATGAAATTATGTGATGTATGGAATTTGCTTCAAAGTAATATGGCTAGGTGGAGGTACCATTGAAATAATATTGATGATGAATTAATAATTATTGAAGCTAAGCCATGGATACCTGGGGGTTCATTCATCTGTTACACGTAAACTTCTTTGAAATTTTCAACAATGAAAAGTTAAAGAATAAAATAGGAAACTCAGAGACTAAACCTTGATAGCTAATAGAACGTAAGAGCTCCTTGAAGGCTGCTGCTAAGTCACTTCAGTCGTGTCCGACTCTGTGTGACCCCATAGACGGAAGCCCACCAGGCTCCCCCATCCCTGGGATTCTCCAGGCAAGAACACTGGAGTGGGTTGCCATTTCCTTCTCCAATGTGTGAAAGTGAAAAGTGAAAGTGAAGTCACTCAGGGCTATTTATATTTATCTTTGTATCTTTGAAACCTAGGACAGTATCAGATACCTAATAGTCACTCAGTTTGTTTAAATGACTAAATATCAGTACTTTATAAGAAGATCTAATATTGGACTTACAGCGTGCTTCATACTCCATGTAATTGCAATGCACAGTCAGATCCCACTCATTAAAACTAATTTGAAGATAGGGAAAAAGAAAGGCATCTTGTTTAAATTAAGGACAAACTTAAATTACAGAATTTTAAAATATGCCTTTATTGTTTTCATGTAAATACAGTAATAAAGAATATCTAAAAAAATAAAGAACGTCTACTACCAATGTTCTAGATGTCAGGACCTGATTTAACAAATCGATTAGACTAATTTAGGGAAAAAAGGCCTAATTCAGTGGAAAGAGTCAGAGAATTGAGTTCTAGTTTCAGCTATTTCACTAACTTCTGGTTTACTTTAGACAATAACAACTTATTTGACTTCTCTAAGCTTTATTTTCTTCACTTATTAAATAAAAGAAGATGAACTGGAAAATTTCTAAAGTTCTATCCTCTTCTAAAAATCTTATAGTTTTAAATTACAGTATCTACTTAAGTATTAACAATTTGTGTGCTAAAACTTTTTAAAGCAGTTTGTCTCTTAAATAGACTGTCCATTCCTTTCCATATCCTCATTCTTACTTGTACTATTTATTTGCATTAATGACCCCTCATAGATTATTATATATAGTCACTGAATTAAATAGTGAAGAAGTCAACTTTAGCTCACCTTAAATTCAGATTAATGAAATTTATGTTAGAAGTTGCTTTATATAAAGTAGATGTCTATTGTTTATCCCTTAGAAAGTGGCTAGTTTTCCTGAAGCACAGTCTATATTGTCTAATATTAGACATTCTCCTGATAAGACGAGTCTTACAGTATATTATACCCTACTTAGTATAAACTTTTTTAGTTGAGTTAGCCAGTACTTCCATATTTAATCCTTTGTTTAAATATAATGGGATGTTTTACTCTGTTAAAACTTATGTACCCCACCTAAGGAAACTTAGGGCTTCCCAGGTGGCTCAAATGGTAAAGAATCCGCCTGCAATGCGGGAGACCTGGGTTTGATCTCTGGGTTGGGAAGATCCTCTGGAGGAGGGCAGGTCAATTCATTCCAGTATTCTTGCCTAGAGAATCCCCATGGACAGAGGAGCCTGGCAGGCCACAGTCGCAAAGACCATGGGGTCACAAAGAGTCAGACACGACTGAGCAACTAAGCACAGCACACAAGGAAGCTTAATAAAGGGTCAAAAGGCTTGAGTACTAGTAGTCTTGACATTGTCATTGCATGACCTTAGACGAGTCATCCCCAGTTTCCAGATCTGCTTTCTCATCTGTAAAATTAAGGTTATGGATAAGTGATTTTTAAACTATATTCCTTAGAAACCTGGAAATTCTGTGGCACTGCCTCAGGGACTTCCAGGAACTGAGGCTCTAGGCCTCTGCCCACGAATGGTACAACCAGAGCAGCTGCACTTCTGTCTCTTCTTGTACATTAGAGTTTTATAAAATTTTATCTGAAACACAGGTTCTGGTTTCCCCTCTCCAAAAAAAATGTTGAAAATCACAGAGATCACTACCTGCTCTCAAATTCTATGACGCTGTAATAAAAAAACTTTATCAGTCATTGAAATCCTTTGCTGAAGAATAGGTGTAGAGGGGGAAGAGAGAAAAAAATATGAGGACATTGGGACTGAGGAACAGTATCCTTTAATGGGGAAAAGCAATGTAAAATGATAGATTGGCACCTTGAGCAACAAACTTCACAATTTTGCATTTTCTTTGAGAAGCTCTCAGGCACAAATAGAGTCTCTTTTTGATACTTTTCTGTAGTAAAACTTTGGAACAGCAGGAAAATACTCTTCTTTACTTTTTAGAAAGAAAGAAATGGAAAGACTTTTGGCTTACTTCAATACAGGTAAATATCTCCTTGATTATTTTCACTCATTCATCTTGCCTCTATCCTCTATTAATATATAAATTCTCCAAGTATATTGAGCACACTGTCTCAGGCTTCATGTTTGAGTTAAGCTTCACGTTTTTACTAACATTTGTCGCAGCAGTATACCTAGTTTCTTTATTCACAAGCAGAGAAAAGTTTGCCGTCACTAGCATTCATCTCCAAATGTTTTTATTACAGTTTTTAAAAAGATGGTTTTTCTGTTTTTTCCTTCCTCCCTCCCTACCTGCCTTCCATCTCTGTTTCCACTTGATTCTAACCTAGAAATTGAACAGGTAAAAAAGGATCAAAACAAGAATACTCTGAACCCCACTAATTTTCATGATCTCTGCATCAAATTCAAATTGTTTACTCTTATTTTGAGGCTGTCCATTGATCTATCCAAGTCTGTGTCATCTCCTCTGTATACTAATAATTCCTCGCTGCCCACTTCATTCAGCTAACTTCCTAGGTCCATTGAATTCCTTTATCCAACTCCATGCTTACTTTCTTGGTGTTGCTTTTGCCTAATAGGTCTTCCGATTTCTACTGCCCGTGTACCTATTTGGGCTTCCCTGGTGACTCAGTGGTAAAGAATCTGCCTGCAGTGCAGGAGATGTGGGTTCAATCCCTGGGTCAGGAATATCCCCCAGAGAAGGAAATGGCAACCCACTCCAGTATTCTTGGCTAGGAAATCCCATGGACAGAGGAGCCTGGTGGGCTATAGTCCATGGTGTCATGAAAGAGTTGGGCATGACTTAGTGACTAAATAACAACAATGTACCAATTTCCTTAAGTCTAAAATACACCAAAACCTTCATATCTTAGAAATTCTATCCCACTTATTGCAGTAGTTCACTTTTATACCTCAAATATCTTTCAACAGGTTGTTAAATGTAACAAGGCAGTTTAGAAACCAGAGCTTTTCAAAAGAGTAATGTTTACTATTGGCATTCTTCTCTCTCAGAAGGGCACAAGAGTATGTAATAAATGCTTTCTGATGATGACAACAGATTTTGGTTCTGTACTTTGCTTGCTGTAGGAGTTCAGTAAGTAAATAGTATGCCAAACTATCAGTACTCTTCCAATCCTCAATCTCCATTTCAGTGTTTTAAATGATTATTTCTATTTTTTTTCCTTACATGTAAATCGTATCTTTCTACCTCAGGTGGTGAATGATTGTTTTAATTAAAAATCCCTCCAAAGATATGTTTGTTCTCCACAGTTTGAATTAACAGTTTCTAAGAGTTTGATAATGCTTTTTGTCATTTTAATTATTTTGTTATGCACTCATGCACACACACTGAAAAAGAACTTTCTAAATCCAGGCTCATGTCTGACTGTTTTTAAAGCAGGATTAACAACTTTGTTAGAGTATAAAGTAAAAGACCTCAATATGAGATTTTCCTATTTGACGCAGCACTCCTGAACCTTGCTCAGTTATTTGAAGAAGAAACCTGGACTTTGGCCTTTAAGATTAATGAAGCTCATTGGTTTCGAAAAACAGGTAAAAGGGAATTCTGTGGCTAAGCAAAACATTGTGGGGTGATAGAATCAGACATTCAAATTCTAGCTCTTAAATTTATAGCTATGGGTATAAGGATAACTTGCTTAATCTCAGTTTTACTATTTAATCTCAGTTTTACTATTTAATCTCAGTTTTACTATAAAAAATGGGGAACCTGGGACATACCATGTACTCACTGTTAGTTTTCTTCATTTTCTGTTGAAATGAATCTAAGATTAAAATAATGAATTAGAACTGCAGGTCTCCAAGGTTATGTTCCTAAACTTGGTCTAGAATGCCCAATTTATCTCTAAATGTGAACATAAAAAATAAACTACATGCAACAATATGAATGAATCTCACAAAAATTATGTTGAGCAAAAGAAGCCAGATGTTATGTATATATTGCATGGATCCATTTATATATAGTAAGTAACAAAAAGCCAGCAAACTAATTTACAGTGTTAGAACTCAGGATAGTGGTTACCCTTGAAGGGAGTAGTACTTGGAGAGAGTAGGTGGGATTGCTTCTGGGTTTCTGGTAATGATAAAGATCTTCTTTGACCTGAATTGGTTACATGGATATATACACTTTATGAAAATTCATCAAGTTATACAGTTATGAGTTATATAATTTACTTTATGTAGATTCTATTTATAAAATTTACACTCCAGTGATAAGTAAGCAAGAGCAATTAAGCATCAGTGTCATAAGGTTAACTGGTTCTTCATGAACCTTTTTCTGCTTAATGGGGTTTACTGGGTCTCTAGGAGAAAAGGGAATAAATACAGCAGTCTGGCTTCTAGGAAACTTATGTGTATAATGGAAAATAGAAAACATTTAAATTATAGAAAGATTTAATGACTTTGATGTTTTAGAAGTTTGAAAAGTTATTTCTCAATACTTGTTTTACTGAATTTTAATTTGGATTTTTCAAGATAAAGATCATGCTGAATGTTGCCTAATGGGGACGTCCACAGCTCTATGAAAGATGTGAATCTTTCCATCAGTTTTCCTGAATGTTTGATTCTAATATACCTGTTCTTTGCTGAATTTTAACTTTCTTTCACCAACTGAAGTTGGTAAAATCTTCAGTGTGATCCTCATTTTTTAGGTGGATTCGTATCAACTAAGAATTTATTGTAGATCCCTGATTTTAAAAAAATTCAACACTATTGCCATTAGTCATTGTCCTAGAATTAAAGATTGGAAGTGATAGAAGTCTCTAAGTTTACCTGAAAAAATTTTTTCTAAAAACCTAAAGTTAGCTTTTTTTAACCCTTGAGAAACTCCACATTAGTATGTTAATATTAAGGATGTGGAGATTATAAATCTGTGGCGATTATAATGGTATAGATTAAACAGTGAATTTTCATAATTATGTTATTTCATATTAATGTTCAGCTTGGAACGTGGCTGTGCAATGTGAGAACGATCCACTGTCAATGAGAGAGTTTTTTGTATTTTCTTATATGGTAAGTCTCTTCTAACAAGTATCTCATGTATGAACCACAACAAGGATATGACCACTATGGCTATAGTCAAGGACTAAGTATAGAGTGAGATTGGCTTTTAATCTAGGAACTCTTAATATACATTTAAGCAGGAATGACCTAAGGAGAATTTGATCCCTAGAGGATATAATATGAGAACATGAGGTAGATCTCCACATATCACAGTATCACAGACAACCATCCTGGAGTGTAAAGTTCTACCATAAGAGACTTACTCCTTTATCTTTGAAGGAATTTCAGTCTCTCAAAGTCCTATATAAAAATATAACTATTTTTAGAAGGAAATGCTCTAAGAAGTTGTAAATTATCGAAACATTAGGAACGGTTCTGGGTATAAGTCTATAGGAATATAGAATAGGTATCTGGGGACAACAGGAGGTTAAAAGGATGCTAAGAAGTTTAGATCTGCTTTATAATTTTTCTGAGAGCAAGCTCTGTGTGTAAGGATTTGAGTTTGTTTTGCAATTATAAGCATTTAAAAATAGTTGTTAGCCTTCAAGGTAGAGGTTAAATGACAGAAAAAGGAACAAGCATTGATGAGAGGATGAAAGGGGAGGTGGTAAAGAATATCCCTCTTACACATTCAGGAGTATGAAATCTGTTATGTTGAGATAGATTAAATGTTTTAAACTGGAAAAAACTAGGTAATCTAGCACAACTCCTTTGCCTTATATATGAGTTACCTGAGATGTAGAGATTGAGTGTCTTGAAATGCTATTTAGTTAAATGATGGTGATGATTATGATCACTAAATATTTGGGGAGAATAAGAAATAATGTTTGAAAATTTAAGTATAATTGTCATTTTAATGAGGTAAAATAAATCAGTTTTAGTTTTGACATTTGTGATAGCACTAGTAGAATTCCATGTTAGAATCCTAGGTAGCCTAGAATTTTATTGTAGTAAAATGCTGGGAGGTTGTTTTTTGAGGTTAATTTGTGCTTTTATTTGCCAGCATAACTTGGCTAGAGTGGCCTACAAACTTTGTTGATCTTGTGTATAATATGTATACACACATAAAAGGGAAACAAAAGTTTTGCCAAAAATGTCTACCCTGAGTGTTAATTTTTTTTTCTTTTTTGACTTTTTAAACCAGTTTTAGGTTTACAACAAAATTGACAGGAAGGTGCAGAAATTCTCCATATATCCCCTCCCCACACATGCATAGCCATTATTAACTGCGTGGTACCTTTTTTTAAAAAAAACCAAGAACGAAATGCGTTGACACATCATAATTACCAAAGTCCACAGTTCACCATAGGGTTCGTTTTAATAAGTGAGAATAGTGTTGCATATTCTGTGGGTTTAGATATAAGTACAATGACATATATCCATCATTATAATGCGATACACAGTATTTCACTGCTCATAAAACTTCTGTACCCTGTGTATTCATCTCCCCTCTCCCCTCAAACTCCTGGCAACTGTTGATCTTTTTATGGTCTCCATAGTTTTATCTTTTCCAGAATGGCATGCAGTTGCAATCTATTTTTTCTTTTTTTTCCCTTGGAACAAGAGGTTCAAAGTCTTTATAAGACCATCCATGACCCATTCATGTGTGTACCTCACCAGCTCTAGGTGGCAAACTTCTCTATTAAATACTGTAGGTTTTCTTCCATTATTGAGCCCCACTGGTCCTACCAGCAACCATGTGGAGCTACAGAGGGACATGTGTTTGGGTATTTGTTCATAGAAAGGCCACAAGTTTTGTGCCCCTTGTCACAATGAACCCAGATTCCTATTGGGTGTGTTATAAACAGAGGAGCCATTTCTTCAGGCCCCTACTCTAAGTACACCCCATGGGAGTTTTTTTCTAAAGCTAGAGTACAAGGTTTAATGATGAGGTTATCCTAATGCCTGTCAAGATTTGACATTGTCTCTTTTAGCCATGAATAATATAGGTACTAATTTCAGCTCTGTTCAGTGCAAAGGGAAAATCTATTTGCCAGGGGAAAAATCACTTAGAAATTACAATATAAGCCAAGAAGTAAATCACTAGATAAAAATACAGGGCCAAAGTGACAGTACTTGTCACTGGGAAAGACAGGAAAATTGTGAAGAAATGAAGCTTTTTAATCTCTCGAAAAGTGCTAAAGTATGGAAAGTAATATAAAATTAAAACCATAAATCAGTGTTATAGCCTATATCATTTTTAAGGTGAGATGTGGTTTTCCAGCTGAATTTTGTCATTCAGACAGGATGTTGCTGATTTTCATTCTGATTGTTTTGTTCACCTGGCAGAATTCTCCCTATTCATTGATGTTCTGGTTATTTCTTATCAGCTGTCCCAGTTTTGTCCTTCTGATCAAGTAATTCTGATTGCACAGAAAACATGTTTACTTATGGCAGCTGCAGTTGATCTCGAGCAAGGGAGAAAAGCTTCAACAGCTTTTGAACAGGTAATGTGCAACCTTCAAAGAAAATGCAAGCATTCAGTGTGCTATTTGGTATGTTTGCCTTCCTTCATGCAATTCTTTTTGATTCTCTTTATGGAATCTTTTCCTCCATTCTGAGAATATCTTGATTTCAGAGATTTGTAATTCCTTTCTAAGGAAAAGTCATATTTGGCTTAGCCTCTTCTTTTAAAATGCCCCTTGCCATGGACCACTCTTTGTGAATCTGCTTTTAAATATTCTTTATCTTCATCATCTCCCTGTGATCACAAGTGGTCCATAAGTTGTTTGTTTTACTTCTGTTTCCTTTCACACATTCTCTGAGGAATCATGTTTACTTCTACAGCATTTTTTTTCCATTTGGCTGTGTTGGTTCTTAGCTTCAACATACAGGATCTTTCGTTGAGGTGCATGGATTCTCTAGGTGTGGCATGTACTTCAGTAGTTGTGGCACATGGACTTAGTTGCTCTTCAGCATGTGGAATCTCAGTTCCCCAACGATGGATCAAACCACATCCCCTGCATTGCAGGGCAAATTCTTAATCACTGGACCACCAGGGAAGTTCCACTTCCACAGATTTGTTAGCCATCTGGAATTATTTAGCTGACTTGTTTATTGTCACAGACTGGTTCCAAATTGGGAAAGGAGTATATCAGTCTGTATATTGTTGCCCTGCTTATTTATATGAAGAGTACATCATGCAAAATGCTGGGCTGGATGAAGCACAAGCTAGAATCAAGATTGCCGGGAGAAATATCAGTAACCTCAGCTGCCTGCAGTGAGTAAGATCTGGGTTGGGAAGATCCCCTTGAGAAGGAAATATCAACCCACTCCAGTACTCTTTCTTGGAAAATTCCATGGGCAGAGGAGCCTGGAGGGTACAGTTCATGGGATTGCAAAGAGTCACACACGACTGAGCAACTTCACTCACTTCAGATACGCAGATGATACCACCCTTATGGCAGAAAGTGAAGAACTAAACAGCCTCTTGATGAAAGTGAAAGAAGAGAGTGAAAAAGTTGGCTTAAAACTCAACATTCAAAAAACTAAGATCATGGCATCCGGTCCCATCACTTCATGGCAAATAGATAGGGAAACAATGGAAACAGTGACAGACTTTATTTTCTTGGGCTCCAAAATCACTGCATATTGTGACTTTGGTCATGAAATTAAGAGACGCTTGCTCCTTGGAAGAAAAGCTATGATCAACCTAGACAGCATTTTAAAAAGCATAGATATTACTTTGCCAAGAAAGGTCAGTCTAGTCAAAGCTATGGTTTTTCTAGTAGTCATGTATGGAGGTGAGAGTTGGACTATGAAGAAAGCTGAGCACCAAAGAATTGATGCTTTTGAACTGTGGTGTTGAAGAGGACTCTTGAGTGTCCCTTGGACAGCAGGGAGATCCCACCAGTCAATCCGAAAGGAAATCAGTCCTGAATATCCATTGGAAGGACTGATGTTGAAGCTGAAACTCCAATACTTTGGCCACCTAATGCGAAGAACTGACTCATTTGAAAAGACCCTGATGCTGGGAAAGATTGAAAGCAGGAGGAGAAGAGGACGACAGAGGACAGGATGGTTGGATGGCATCACCGACTCAATGGACATGGGTTTGGGCAAGTTGGTGATGGACAGGGAAGCCTGGCATGCTGCAGTCCATGGGGTCACAAAGAGTTGGACATGACTGAGGAACTGAACTGAACTATTTATTGTCACTCAATTGCATTTGCTTTCTTTGACCCACATTCTTGAATATTTTATCATTCAGTTCAGTTCAGTTCCTCAGTCATGCCTGACTCTTTGTGACCCCATGGACTGCAGCATGCCAGGCTTCCCAGCAAGCAGGGTGACAATATACAGCCTTGACGTACTCCTTTTCCTATTTGTGGAACCAGTCTGTTGTTCCATGTCCAGTTCTAACTGTTGCTTCCTGACCTGCATACAGGTTTCTCAAGAGGTAGGTCAGGTGTACTGGTCTTCCCATCTCTTTCAGAATTTTCCACAGTTTATTGTGATCCACATTAACTCAGTTTTAACAACAAGAAAACAAAATATCTACTTTTGCTGAATTCCACTCTCAGCTTAAACCTTACACCTTTTAAGGAGATAGCAACATCAATATCTCACTCTCCCATATACCAGAGTATTCACTGATTTGTCTTTAGTTCTTTACCTTCCTTCTTTCAAGCTTGGAAAGTTGTCACCAAATTGGACTTCTAGCGTGTTTGTATGATTTTAACTTCTAGATCTCTCTGCTTTTTTCCTCTTACCTAGCCAAAGAAAACTTCCTAATTTCCCATACTTGCCAGCTTCTTTTCTTTCCAATTGGTACAAAATCCTTCTTGCTGCTTATTCTGTTCCTTCTGTTAATATGTTCTTTTATTAAATTTATTTATTTTAATTGGAGGCTAATTATTTTACATTATTGTATTAGTTTTGCCATACATTGACATGAATCTGCGCCGGGTGTACATGTGTTCCCCATCTTGAACCCCCCTCCCACCTCCCTCCCCATCCCATCCCTCTGGTTCATCCCAGTACACCAGCCCTGGGCATCCTGTATCATGCATTGAACCTGGACTGGCGATTTGTTTCACATATGATAATATACATGTTTCAGTGCCATTCTCCCAAATCATCCCACCCTCGCCCTCTCCCACAGAGTCCAAAAGATGATTCTTCACATCTGAAACAAGCTCTCAATAGATCTCTGCCAACATATTTTCTTTCCTTTCTTTTCCATTGTTGAGTTCAACTCAAAAAAACATGTGAGTACCAAGCACTCTGCTAGTTACTAGAGATAAAGAATATAACGTCCTTGTCCTGAGTAGTAAAGGGACCTCTTTTTAGAAACTTTTCCATAGTAAAAGAAGATGAAAAAAAATCTACAAGCCTCAGAGCAAAACCAAAACAACCGTTTTGCTTCTTCATAAGTAAGGGTGTTGTCAAACTGAAATTCATTCCAAACACACTGAAATGTCAGGGTTTGGAGCAGAGAAAGGCTTATTACAAGGGCCATGCAAGAAGAATGAATGGCTTGTGCTCAGAAGATCTGAACTCCCCAGTGGGTTTCAGGGAAGTTTTTATAGGCAACATTTGGAGAGGTGGCACTGCAGAGTGCATAGCTCTTCTCTGATGGGCTGGTGGTGAGGTAATAGAATGGTCATCATCTCAGTCTGATATCAGCCTTCTGGTTCCAACTAGTCTGGGGTTCACATGCTTGTCCTCAGCCTAAGGTTATCATCCTCCACCTGGATAGAGGCCTAAATTCCTGTAGAACTAATCTTGTTGCACTGTAGACAGAGTACATACTTTGTCTGACTTCAAGTTATTTTAAATGTATTTGAAGTTTGTGTTGTGGTCTAACACATGGTATGTCCTGGATAAAGTGCCATGTGTGCTTGAGAAAGAATGTACTTTCTTCTTGGTTGATGAAATGGTCTATGTATATCTTTTAGGTATAAAAATAAACTATACGTAGTTTTACACGTATTTTAAAATAAGAAAAGAAAGAAGAAATATATTATCAGTGAACTTTGTTTTTTCATTTGTAAATTCAAATATATATTATCAGTGAACTTTGTTTTTTCATTTGTATTCAAATTGCTGTTGGTGTCACTTGCTTTCAGCCTAAAGAACTTCTTTTAGCATTTTTATAAATGGTTCTGCTAGCAAAAAGATGCAACTTTTTTAAATCTGGGAATTTCTTTTGCTTTCAGTTCTGAAGATAATTTTGCTGGGTATTAGATTCTTGATTGCCTGTTTTCTTTCATCACATTGAATATGTTATCCCACTGCCTTTTTAATCAATATTCTACATTTCCTGACATTGTCATCTTGCCTTCCTTTTGTAAGTGTGGTATCCTTTAATTGTTTTAACATATTTGAAACAGCTGCCTTGAAACCTGTGTCTGCTAAGTTCCAATGTTGGACCTTTCAAAAGGTCCTCTTGCCTACTTTAATCCGGTGCATGGGTCATACTTGTTTCTTTGCATATTTTATAATTCTTTGTTGAAAACTGAACATTTTACATAGTATTTTGGAACATCTTTGGGTACTGATTCCCCCTCTCTTGGACTTGTTAATATGTGCTTGTTTGTTTGATTAGTGACTTGTCTGGGCTAGTTCAGTGCAATCTTATTTCTGCAGCTGTATAGTAGTATAGAGCTTCTAATGTTACTCCTCAGAGATCAGTCGTTGCCTTTGCAGTCAGCATGACCCCTTCCCTGGAAAGGAATGAAAGTAGTTTTAGCAGGGTTATTTTTGAATATCTCTTTCCATGATCACTCTGATAAGCTTCTGGGTGGTCTTCTATTGGTATCATACACAGGTGTATGTCTTGATGAATTACTAGGTGACTGGTGTGTGTGTGTGTGCATGCACATGTACGTGCATGCACACACACACACGTTTGAAAATACTCTGGTATAAATTGCTTCACAGTTTGATCCAATTAATGTAACGCCCCTTTGAAGCGGTAAGTAATCTTAGCTTTCTCTTCCCCTTAGTTATCTCTGTAAACTTGTATTCTACTGTTTGGCTTGTCATTATCACTAAATTACCAGCTTCCTCTTAATTGCCCACACCAAAATCTTCACTTTTTTTTTATCATGCCTTTAGACTTGAACTTCCCCAAGCTCTATTTCAATAAATATCAGTCTCCTTAGGATGACTACAGAGCTTACTCTTCTAATGACCTTCCTCTCCTCCTGAGCAGAAACTCTATACACTGCTTTGGAGCTAGAGGCAGGGACCATGACCCATTTTTAATAGAGTGACAATACAGCTCTGTAAGTCAGGGTCTAGCAAAAGTCATAGTCCCTAACATTCTTAACTTGCCTCTTTCAGCATGGAAATTCTAAGGAAGCTGAGGTGAGGGCAATTGTGACCCAGTATTTTCAACTTGCAGTGCTTGGGTGGACTGGGTAGAAGAGAGTGCCAGGCTTCTTAATTGTGCTTGTTTATAATAGAACTCAGGCATCCCTGGTAGCTCAGCTGGTAAAGAATCCGAATTCCTGGGTCAGAAAATTCCCCTGGAGAAGGGATAAGCTACTCATTCTAGTATTCTTGCCTGGAGAGTCCCCATAACAGAGGAGCCTGGCAAGCTACAGTCCGTAGGGTCGCAAAGAGTCACACATGACTGAGCAACTAAGCACAGCACATAATAGAATTCATGCAATACAGATCTTGGGGAGGGGAATGAGAAGTCCTGGCAACATGCCCCTTATGGTCATCACTAGCCTGAAAGCTGAGGGTATAGTGAGCCCTATCCTCTTGGTTATACTCACCTAAAGTGCACCTACATCATACTGAACTGGGGAGGGGAGTTGGCCAGATGATGGCTCAACTGCTACAGGTACTCACTGTTCTTACTGAGACTTTAGTAGATTTCCTGGAATAGATGTTTCCTCATTGGCTATTAATATATGCCCTTAGGGAAATTTTCTGAGACTTTACATGATCATGTTTTATCATTTTCACCAGTTGTGGTAGTTTTGTGGGGGAGAGGATCCATAGATCTCCTCATATCACCATTCTGGAAGCAATTTTCTTCTGTCCTAGATTATTTTTTAAAAATTGATAATACTCAAGATTTTCTGTTTAATCCTCAATTTCCTATAAGTTAAGTGATTATGCTATGCATCTTAAACAATGCTGTTATGTCAATTGTACCTCAATAAAATTAGGGGGAGAAAAGGAAAGAGAAAAAAAATAGAGGCTAATATTTATATATAAATCCAAAAATATTCAGTTTATACTTCCATTTTTCTAGTTTAATTTTTTACTGCACATGATATGATTTTTATTTGCTTAAAGTTTTGTTTGGTTGAGACTAATTTTCTCATTACTTTCTTACCAAACAGACCTACTCACTAAATCGTGCACTTGATCTGATCTATAAATGCAGAGACATCTGGAATCGCCTGAAAACAACAGGTACAGTGGGACTGGGAGTATGGTAACATGGTTATAAAGGGGGTTTCTGATCTGAATAACCTAGTCTTTTACCAACAGAAATTTGTGCCACTGAAATACTTGATAACCAGCCAAATGATCCTTTAAGAACTAGCTTTTCCTTACTCTATGTTTGTATTTTGTATTTTAAATCTTTGACACACTGCTTAGAGTAAGAATATTTTTCTTTAAATATTTATTTATTTACTTGTCTGTGCTGAGTCTTAGTTGCAGCATGCAGGATCTTCAGTTGTGGCATGTGGGATCTAGTTCCCTGACAAGAGATCAAACCTGGGCCCCAGTATTGTGAGCAAAGAGTCTTAGCCACTGCAAGTCCCAAGAATGTATTTTACCTTGATTTTCATTGTAGTATTGAGTATAAAAATAGGACCATCATTGTTCAATATGACTTTATTGCTCTTAGGTCACTGGATTTGATATCTAACTCAAACAAATTTTCACTTTGACTAAATGTAGGGTACAGAATCTTCCAAACCACAATGATAATATCAGATACTGTTAACATTTTGTAATGAAATTATCTGTGTAGTAGTAAACCATTTGAAGCTATATAGTAGCTTGCTATGGTTTCCTAATTAAGGATGGTATTATTAGATAGACTTTATTATATCGTGTCCATCTATTCCTGTTTTAGTTAGAATTTTTAAAAAATCTATACATACTGAATTGAATTTCATGCCTTTTATTTTTGATTAATTTATTTACTTTGGCTACACTGGATCTTTATTGCTTTGCACGGGCTTTCTCTAGTTGTGATAAGCGGAAGCTACTCTTTGTTACGGTACACAGGTTCTTGTTTCAGTGGCTTCTCTTGATGCGGAGCACAGGCTGTAGGTGTGCAGGTTTCAGTTGTTGCAACACACAGGCTCAGCAGTTGCAGTAGGCGGGATTTAGGGTGCATGGGCTTCAGTACTTGCAGCACTCAGGCTCAATAGTTGCTGCCCATGGGCTCTAGAACTCAGGCTCAGTAGTTCTGGGGCACAGGCTTAACTGCTCTTTGGCATTTGGAATCTTCCTGGACCAGGTATTGAACTTGTGTCCCCTACATAGGCAGGTGGATTCTAATCCACTCTGCTACCAGGGAAGTCCCAAATTCCATGCCTTTTAAGCTTCTCTAGAGATCATCACATGGTTTATTCCTTTGGAAGTATTAATATATTAAATTATAATAATAATAGATTTCCTAAAATTAAGTCATCATTGGATTTCTGGAATAATCCATTTGGTCATGGCATATTATTATTTTAAAAAATGGTGAATTTGGTTCCCTAATATTTAAAAATTATTGGGCTGTCATTTTATGTGTATATTCATGATACCTTTGATGAATGTTTAATATCAAACTATAGGACTTAAAAGAAAGAACATAAACATATAAAATTTAATTCACCTATCTCAATCTATGGCAGGCATTTAAAAGAATAAAAACAATAAAAAGAAAGGAGAGAAAATACCTAAATAACATACTCAATATGGAAGATTTAATAGAAATATACCAGATAGCCTGAAAATATACTTTATAGCCTGATAATAGAAAACTCATTTTCTTTTCATGTGCCCTTTGAACATTTACAGAATTGATCACAAGAAAAACCTGAATGAAAAAAAAAGCCTGAATAAATTCTAAAACATAAAAATAAAACAGGTAGCATTATCTGATCACAATGCTTCACAATGCAATAAAACTAGAAATTAATAATGGAATTAGGAAACAGAATCCTTTACCACTTGGACATTTTTAAAATAACAAAAGTAACTATGGAATATATGGGCTTCCTTGCTGGCTCAGTGGTAAAGACTCTGCCTGCCAATGCAGGAGACTTGGATTTGATCCCTGTGTTGGGAAGATCCCCTGGAGAAGGAAATGGCAACCCCACTCCAGTATTCTTGCCTGGAAAATTCCATGGATAGAGGAGTCTGGCAGGCTACAGTCCATTAAGTTGCAAAAGAGTTGGACTTGGCTTAGCAACTAAACAACAGCAGTAGCAATATGAAATATCTATAAAATGATACTTAGAATACCTCATAACAGAATCTGAATTACTAAAGTAGTGCTCAGAGTGAAATTCATACCTTTAGTGCCTTTTATTTAAAAAATATGTCAGAATGCTAGCTGTCGACTGAAAATCAGTTTCTTCATTCTAGGAACACAGCTAGATTCTCTTTATATAGCTATATCTATCTATGTCATTAGAGGCTTACAAATTTAAACAATGAGATACCACTATACACTTATTAGAATAACAAAAATTCAAAACACTGACAACACCAAATGCTGGTGAATATGTGGAACAACAGGAATTCTCATTCATTGCTGACAGGAATGCAACATGGTATAGCCACTTTGAAGGACAGCTTGGCAATTTCTTAACAAAACTAAACATACTCTTGCTATTCAATCCAGCAGCGGTGCTCCCTGTTTTTTATGCAAATAAATTGAAAACTTATGTCCATGAAAAGACCTGCACATGGATGTTTATAGCAACTTTAGTCACAATTTCTAAAATTTGGAAGCGACCAAGATATCATTCAGTAGGTGAATAGTCAAATAAACTGGAATGTCCAAACAATGAAATATTGTTCAGAACTAAGAGGAAATGAGCTTATTAAACTGTGAAAAGACATGAAGGAAACTTAAATGCATATTACTAAGTGAAAGAAGCCAATCTGAAAAGGCTGCATACTATATGATTCCAACTATATGACATTACAAAAAAGACAAAACTATGAAGACAATAAAAAGATCGTTGGTTATCAGCATGAATTTAAGAGGGAGGAATAAATAGATAAAACACAGGAAACTTTTAGGGCATATACATGTTATTATACATTTGTCAAAATCCATAGAATGTACAATGCCAAGAGTGAATCCTAATGTAACATGGAATTTGGGAAAAAATGATGTGTCAATGTAGATTGAGTGATTGTAACAAACGTACCACTATGGTGCAGGATGTCAATAGTGGTAGAAGTTGTGTGCAGTGGGGGATAGGGTATATATGGGAATGCTCTATACTTTCCACTCAATTTTGCTGTGAACCTAAAACTGTTTAAAAGAATGGCTATTATTGAAAAGACAAGGGAGATGTGGAGAAAAGGGAATTCTATGCACTGTTGATGGGAATGTAAATTGGTATAGCCACTATGGAAAACAATGTACACGTTCCTCAAAAAAGCAAAAATAGAGCAACCATCTCCAAAAACCCCAGTACTGAGTATATATCTAAAGGAAATGAAATCACTATTGCAAAGAGGCATCTGCATCCCCGTGTTCATATATCACAATAGTCAAGACATGGAAATAGTCTAAGTATTCACTGAAGGATGAGGAAATAGTCTAAGTATTCACTGAAGGATGAATGAATAAAGAAAATATGACATACATATATATGTATGTATGTGTGTATATATGTATATATATGCACACACAATGAACTATTTAGCCTTATAAAAGAAAGAAATCCTGCCATTTGTAGCAACATGGATGAATACCTGGAGGACATTATGCTGAGTGAAATAAGACAGAAAAACACAAATACTGTATGACGTAACTTATATGTGGAATCTTAGAAAAAAAATCTCATAGAAACAGAGAGTAGATTGTTGGTTCCCAGGAGCAGGGGCATGGGAGAACATGTGATGGTGGTCACAGGGTACAAACTTCTAGATATAGGATGAATAAGTTTTGAGAGATCTAATGTACACCATGGTGACTGTAGTTAACAATACTGAATTGTATGCTTGAAAGTTGCCAAGAGAGTAAATCTTAAATGTTCTCACCCCACATACACACAAACACAAATGGCAACTATGTGAAGTAATGGATATGTTAACTAGCCTTATTTTGGTAATCATTTCACAGTATATACATGTATAAAATCATGACATTGTATGCCTTAAATATACCTAATATTATATGTCAAATACATCTCAATGAAGCTGGAAAAAATCCAGCAATATATGAAAAGAATTATATGCCAAAGAAGACCACTAGATATAGCTCCAAGGATGATGGATTATTTGTTGTGGTTGTTCAGTTGCTCAGTAGTGTTCGACTCTACATCCCCATGGACCACAGCATACAGCACACCAGGCTCCCCTGTCCTTCATTGTCTCCTGGAGTTTGACCAAATTCATGTCAGTGAGTCAGTGATGCTGTCTAACCATTTCATCTTCTGTTGCCCCCTTCTCTTTTTGCCTTCAGTCTTTCCTGGCATCAGGGTCTTTTCCAGTGAGTCGGCTCTTCAGTTAGGTAGCCAGAGTATTGGAGCTTCAGCTTCAACAACAGACCTTCTAATGAATATTCAGGTTCACTTTAGGATTGAGTGGCTTGATCTCCTTACAGTCCAGTGGGCTATCAAGAGTATTCTTCAGCACCACAATTCAAAAGCATCAGTTCTTCTGCACTCAGCCCTTTTTATGGTCCAGCTTTCACATCCATACATGACTACTGGAAAAACCCTAGCTTTGACTATACAGACCTTTGTTGGCAAAGTGACGTCACTGTTTTTTAGTACACTATCTAGGTTTGTCATAGCTCTCCTTCCAAGGAACAAATGTCTTTTAATTTCATGGTTACAGTCACCATCCACAGTGACTTTAGAGCCCAAGAAAATAAAATTTGTCACTGCTTAGACTTTTTCTCCTTCTATTTGCCATGAAGAGATGGGACCAGATGTCATGATCTTAGTTTTTTGAATGTTGAGTTTTAAGCCAGCTTTTTCACTCACTTTCACCTTCATCAAAAGGCTCTTCAGTTGCTCTCGACTTTCTGCCATTAGATATACTTTTCCCTCTAAGCACTTTAGCTGCTCCCATTAGTTTTATTACATTGTATCTTCATTTTCATTAGTTTTCAGAATATTTTCTAATTTCTCTTTTGATGCACTTGTTGTTTGTGTCCTGTTTCAATGTATTTGTGAGTTTCACAGTTTATTTTTGTTATTCTAATTTCATTCCACTGCAGCCACAGAATGTACTTTATATCATTTTATACTTTGAAATTTATTGAGGTTTGTTTTATGATCTATCATATTGTCTATTCTGGAAAATATTCTCTATGCACCTGAGAAAAATGTTTATTCTGCTGATGTTGAGTGTTCTGTAAAGGTCTGGTAGGTCTAATTGGTTTATTGTATTTTTCTTCTTGATTTTCTAACTGTTCTAAGTATAATTAATTTTGGGCTTCCCTGGTGGCTCAGATGATAAAGAATCTACCTGTAATGTCAGAGACGTAGGTTCAATCCCTGGGTTGGGAAGATTCCCTGAAGAGGGCATGGCAACCCACCCCAGTATTCTTGCCTGGAGAATTCCATGGACAGAGGAGCCTGGCAGGCTATAGTTCATGGGATTGCAAAGAGTCCGACACAACTGAACAACTAACACAACAGCAACAAAATTAATTTTAATGAAGTTCAGGAATATCCAACTATATCAGTAATTGTATTAAATATAAATGGTATAAATCAGAGGCTAAGGCACTTTTATTAAAGGGCCAATAATATTAATAAATATTTTAGGCTAGCAGGCCATAGGGTCTCAGACACAGCTACTCAACTCTGCCATTACAGGCAGGAAAATAGCCATGGATGATATTTAAACAAATGGACATAACTCTAGTCCCATAAAACTTTACTGCCAAACAAATGGCCAGCCCACAGATTGTAGTTTGATTACTTGTGATCTAAATACTCCAATTAAAAGATCAAGAAAAGAAAAAAAGAATGTAAGATTGGCTAAAAAAATCAACATCCAACTGCATGATATCTATAAGAAACTCACTTAAATATGAATATATAGATAAGTTAAAAGGAACTGAAAATGATACACTATGCAAACATTAAAAGAAAACTGGAATGCCTATATTAATATCAGATAAGACACTTTATTTTTTAATATTTATTTATTTGACTGCCTCTGGTATTGGTTGCAGAACACAGGATCTTCATTATGGCATGCAGGATCTTTCATTGTGATATGCAGGCTCTTCATTATGAAATGCAGGCTTTTCTAGTTGTGCCCTGGTTCAGTAGTTGTGGCACATGGACTTAGTTGCCCTACTTCATGTGGGATCTTAGTTCCCTGACCAGGGATTGAACCTGCATCCCCTGCATTGGAAGGCAGATTCTTAACCACTGGACCATCAGGGAAATCCCCAGTAAAGACACTTTAAAACGAGGAATATTACTAGGGATAAGAAGGGATATAATGAAAAAGTGATCAGTTAAGCATGACAACATACCTATCCTAAATATGTAATTTACCTAATGACAGAACTTCAAAATACATTAAGCAAAAGCTGATAGAACTGAAAGGAAGACTAGATAAATCCACCCAGTGGTTGGAGACTCCAATATACTCAGTAATCAGTACAATAAGTCAATAGAAACTCAAGAAGGGTTTAGAAGACATAAGTAACACTGTCAGTCAACTTGATCTAATTGACATAGAATGCTCTACACCAGAATACACATTTATTTTCAGTTGCATGTGGATCACTCAACATAGACCACATTCTAAACCATAAAACAAACCAGAAAAGGGTTAAAAATATTAATATATAAAAAGTATTTTCTCTTACCATAATGGAATTAAATGATAAATCTATAATATAAAATATATGTATGGTTTATGTTTTTATTTCCAAATATATATTTGGAAATTAAACAACATACTTCTAGTTGATATAGAGGGAACATGTATCAGCATAATTAAGGCCATTTATGATAAACTCACTGATACTCAACAAGGAAATACTGAAGTCTTTTTTGTAAGACCAGGAACAAGACAAGGATGCCCTTTCTCACTACTTCTGTTAAATGTAGCATTGGAAGTTCTAGCCACTGCAATCAGACAAGAAAAAGAAAAAAAAAAGCATCCAAATTGGAACAGAAGAAGTAAAACTCACTATTTCCAGATGACATTATACTGTATAGAAGAAACCCTAAATTCTTCACCAAAAAAACTATTAGAACTGATAAATGACTTCAGTAAAGTTGTAGGATATAAAATATGCCAAAATCTGTTACTTTTCTATACACTAATAATGAACTATCAGAAAGATAAAGCAAGAAAACAATTCTGAATAAAACCATATGAAAAAAATAAAATACCTAGGCTACTCTGAAAACTATAAAACATTGATGAAGCAATTTTAAAGTTATACAAAGAAATGGAAAGATTTTTTTCCTGTTCTTGGATTGGGATAATTAATATTGTTCAAATGTCCATACACCCAAAGTGATCTACAGATTTAAGGCAATTCTTATCAAAATAGTCATGACATTTTTCACAGAACTTGAATAAATAATTCTAAAATTTATATGGAACCACAAGAGACCCTGAACTGCCAAAGCAATCTTGAGAAAAAAGGACAAAGCTGGGGGTATCATGCTGTCTGACTTCAGACTATGCTCAAAGCTACAGTAATCTAAACAATATGGCACTGCCAAAACAATGGACACACAGATCAATGGAACAGAATAGAGAACCCAGAAATTAACCCATACACCTCTGGTCAATTAATCTATGACAGAGGAGTTAAGAATATATAATGGAGAAAAGACAGTCTCTTCAATAAGTGATGCTGGGAAAACTGTACAGCCACATGTAAAACAATGAGATTAGAACATTTCTGCATTCAAAATACAAAAATAAACTAAAAATGGATTAAAGACCTAAATGTAAGACCTAAAACCATAAAACTCCTAGAAGAGAACATAGGCAGAACACTCTGTGACATAAATTATAGCAATATTTTTCAAATCTGTCTCCTAAGGTAAAAGAAATAAAGGCAAAAACAAATAAATGGGGTGTAATTAAACATAAAAACTTTTGCACTACAAAGGAAACCATTGACAAAACGAAGAGACAAGCTATGGAATGGGAGAAAATACTTGCAAAGGATATGATCAATAAGATGATAATATCCAAAATATATACACAGCTCATATACTCAGTATTTAAAAAAACAGCTCAATTAAAAATGGACAGAAGTCCTAAACAGACATTTTCCCAAAGAAGACATACAGGTGTCTAACAGGCACATGAAAAAAGATGCTCAATATCACTAATCATTGGAGAAATGCAAATGAAGACCACAGTGAGATACCATCTGATACCTGTCAGAATGGCTAGTCTCAAAAAGACCACAAACAAACATTGGTGAAGAGGTGGAGATAAGGGAACCCTTGTACACTGTTGGTGGGAATGTAAATTGAAGTTCCTCAAAAAACTAAAAATAGAACTATTATATGATCATATAATTCCTTACTGTGTATATATCTGGGGAAAAAAGATAATTCAAAAAGATACCTGCACCCCAATGTTGATAATAGGATTATTTATAATAACCAAGATAGGAAAGCAACCTGTCAACAGATGAATGGATAAAGAAGATGTGGTGTGGAGGGAATTATGTTACGCAAAGTCAACCCCAAAAGGTTAAGAACTATTTCAGTCCATTTGCATAACATTTTTGAAATGACGAAACTTCAGAAACAGAGAAAAGATTTGCGGTCACCGAGGACAGCTTTAAAGGGCAGGGTGAGCCTGATTTACCAGACGTGAGACGCCCGGCTCCGGCGGCGCAGACGCGAGAGACGCCCGGCTCCGGCGGCGCAGACGCGAGAGACGCCCGGCTCCGGCGGCGCAGACGCGAGAGACGCCCGGCTCCGGCGGCGCAGACGCGAGAGACGCCCGGCTCCGGCGGCGCAGACGCGAGAGACGCCCGGCTCCGGCGGCGCAGACGCGAGAGACGCCCGGCTCCGGCGGCGCAGACGCGAGAGACGCCCGGCTCCGGCGGCGCAGACGCGAGAGACGCCCGGCTCCGGCGGCGCAGACGCGAGAGACGCCCGGCTCCGGCGGCGCAGACGCGAGAGACGCCCGGCTCCGGCGGCGCAGACGCGAGAGACGCCCGGCTCCGGCGGCGCAGACGCGAGAGACGCCCGGCTCCGGCGGCGCAGACGCGAGAGACGCCCGGCTCCGGCGGCGCAGACGCGAGAGACGCCCGGCTCCGGCGGCGCAGACGCGAGAGACGCCCGGCTCCGGCGGCGCAGACGCGAGAGACGCCCGGCTCCGGCGGCGCAGACGCGAGAGACGCCCGGCTCCGGCGCAACCGACCACGTGCAGAATCGTGGCTGAGAGGAGCTGCCCTGCGCCCAGGGTTAGGGCGGTGGCCGAGAGGAGCTGTACCACGTCCAGGAGGCGGTGGCTGCTTGGGCACCGGAGGGCTGAGAGGAGCTGATCCACATTCAAAGCAGGAGGGGCAGCCTTGAGGAGATACCCCTCGTCCAAGGTAAGGTACAGTGGCTGCACCTTGCTGGAGCAGCTGGGAAGAGATACTCCATGACCAAGTGGAATATAAGAATCCAGTGTTCTGGGGAGGAAGGAACAAGATGGCGGAGGGATAAGACGGCGAGACCACTTTCTCCCCCACAAATTCATTAAAAGAACATTTGAACGTGGAGTAAAGGCCACAAAACAACTTCTGAATACTGGCAGAGGACATCAGGCTCCCAGAAAAGCAGCCCATTGTCTTCTAAAGGAGAGAGAAGAAATCCAGCTCCACCCACCAGAACACCGACACATGCTTCCCTAACCCGGGAACCTGGACAGGTCACCCGTCCAACCCCACACACAGCGAAGAAACTACATAATAAAGAGAACTCCACAAACTGCAAGAAGAGGGAAAGGCCACCCCAAGCAAAGCAATATAAGCAAGATGAAGAGGCAGAGAAATACCCAGCAAGTAAAGGAACAAGATAATTGCCCACCAACACAAACAAAAGAAGAAGATATAGGGAATTTACCTGATAAAGAATTTCAAATTTTGATGGTGCAAATGATTCAAAATCTTGAAAGCAAAATGGAGTTACAGATAAATAACCTAGAGAAAAGGATTGAGAAGATGGAAGAAAGATTTAATAAGGACTTAGAAGAAATAAAAAAGAGTCAGTATACAATGAATAATGCAATAGATGAGATCAGAAACACTCTGGAGGGAACAAACAATAGAATAACAGAGGCAGAAGACAGGATTAGTGAACTAGAAGATAGAATTGTAGAAATAAATGAAACAGAGAGGAAAAAAGAAAAACGAATTAAAAGAAATGAGGACAATATTAGAGACCTCTGGGACAATGTTAAATGCTCCAACATTCGAATCATAGGAGTCCTAGAAGAAGAAGACAGAAAGACCATGAGAGAATACTTGAGGAGATAATAGTTGAAAACTTCCCTAAAATAGGGAAAGAAATAATCACCCAAGTCCAAGAAACCCAGAGAGTCCCCAACAGGATAAACCCAAGGCGAAATACTCCAAGACACATATTAATCAAATTAACAAAGATCAAACACAAAGAACAAATCTTAAAAGCAGCAAGGAAAAAGCAGCAAATAACACATAAGGGGATTCCCATAAGGATAACAGCTGATCTTTCAACAGAAACTCTTCAGGCCAGAAGGGAGTGGCAAGACATACTTAAAGTGATGAAAGAAAATACCCTACAGCCCAGATTACTATACCCAGCAAGGATCTCATTCAAATATGAAGGAGAAATCAAAAGCTTTACAGACAAGCAAAAGCTGAGGGAATTCAGCATCACCAAACCAGCTCTCCAACAAATGCTAAAGGATCTTCTATAGACAGGAAACACAGAAAGAGTGTATAAACTTGAACCCAAAGCAATAAAGAAAATGGCTACGGGATCGTACTTATCAATAATTACCTTAAACGTAAATGGGTTGAAATTTTCAAAAAGGCTAAGAAACAATTCTCATAGCCATCAATAGTTCAGTGTTGAGTTCATGAATAGTTTTTAAAGTTTGGGACAAACTGTAGTATTTGCTATTTGAAGTACTATTTGTAATTGGCATATTACAATGTAACATTGGTCTTCATTTCCAACTTGAAACGCCTAAAAATGCCTAACAGGTTTTTAGATTTGTGAATTTTAGTTGATATGTATTTTATGATGTTACTGAACCTGCAGAAATATTGAAATATTTCAGAGAACTTATTCACTGTACATTTAATTTATTTTATTTATAAAAGTTATGAACTGTAGAAAGTTTTACTTGTTGGGTCAAATGCTTGTTGCTTCAAATGCTTTTTGCATTTGAAGTGCTAGTTACAAGAAAATCAAATACCTTCAATGTATAAATGCTATTAAGTTTTTAAAGGACTCTGGAGTATAAGTAAGTTTGTTTAAAGAAATTTAGTCTATTCAATCTGAATCAGCTCTGTCAAACATTAATTAAAAGCTTCATTTAAAATAAATAAATAATGGTGGTGGGAGGGAGGGTTGGGAAGCTGGCTGGAGGTGGAGGTGGAGGTGGTGAAGTTTATTAATCTAATTAAAAATGAAGTTGCATTTCCATTTTCCAAAACCACCCATTCACCAGCGTACTGTGTCACTAGACATTATGTACGATTTTACTTTGCAACAGAAACCATTACATTTAAAAATTCATTACAGCAAGGTTAGTTAGACACATGATGGATGCAGCTTTAATCCTGCCATATATTATTACAGTTAAAATGTAAATGATGAAAAATATTTTGTGCTTATCAGCATTTATGTGGAAATGTGTTTTACAGTGATATATGGTGTTATATTTCTATTATTGTGATGAAAAAGAAAGCAATACAAAAAGACGAAGTGTTTATTAAAACATGAAAAAAAAAAAGAAATAAATGGTTTTGCAGCACTGAAGAGATTATAGAAAGTAAATAAGCTAGATCAGACCTGTTTTATGTAGTAATTTTATAGTTTATTTTAATTATTTCAGTTGTAAAATATTGTTATACTGTTCATTAGTTCTGATTGTTCATATTAAACTATTGTAATGCAAATAAATAAATAATTAGAAAAAAAAGGAAGATGTGGTGTGCATAAATGTGTGTGTATGTGTGTATATGTACACACAGTGGAATATTGCTGTTAGTCACTAGGTCATGTCTGAATCTTTTGTGACCTCATGGACTATAGCCCGCTAAGCTCCTCTGTCCATGGGATTTCCCAGGCAAGAATACTGGAATGGGTTGCCATTTCCCTCTTCAGGGATCTTCCCAAACCAGGGATCAAACCTACATCTCCTACTTTGGCAGGTGGATTCTTCACCACTGAGCCCATGATGGAATATTATTAAGCCATTAAAAAGAATGAAATTCTTCATTTGTAACGTGGATGGACCTAGAGAATATTATACTAGTGAAATAAGTCAGACAGAAGAAGACAAATACTCTATGTTATCCCTTATATGTGGAATCTACAAAATGTAAAGAAACCAATGTACATAACAACAGAAACGGATTCACAGATATAGAGAACAAACTAATGGTTACCCATGGGGAAAGTGAAAGGGGAGGGGGCAATACAGGAGTAAGGGATTAACATGTACAAACTACTATGTATAAAACAGACAAAATAAATAAATAAAACAGACAAGCAGCAAGGATGTGTTGTACAGCACAGTGAAATATAGCCATTGTTTTGTTTTGTAATAACTTTAAATTGAATGTAGCCTATAAAAATATTGAATCACTATGTTGTACACCTAAAACTAACAATATTGTAAATCAACTATGCTTCAATTTTATCTTTTTTATTAAACTTTTTATTTTGTTTTATTTTGTTTAATATAGCCAATTAACAGTGTTGTGATAGTTTCAGGTGGATAGCAAAGGGACTCAGCCATACATATATATATATCCATTCTCCTCCAAACTCTCTTCCATCCAGGCTTCTGCATAAGATTGAGCAGAGTTCTCTGTGCTATACAGTAGGTCCTTGTTGGTTATCCATTTTATTTTTTCAGTTTTTTCTTTTAAAAAAATTATTTAATTTTAATTGGGGGATAATTGCTGTACATTATTGTGTTGGTTTCTGCCATACATCAGCATGAATCAGCCATAGGTATCCATATGTCCCCTCCCACTTACGTCTCCATCCCACCCCTCTAGGTTATTACAGAGCACCTGATTTGAGGTCCCTGCATCATACAGTAAATTTCCAGTGGCTATCTAATTTTGCATATGATAATATATATTTTCAATGCTACTCTCTCAGTTCATCCCATTTCCCCACCCCACCCCATATCCACAAATCTGTTCTCTATGTCTGTGTCTCCATTGCTGCCTTGCAGATAGGTTCATCAGTACCATCTTTCTAGATTCCATGTGTATACATTGCTGTATGATATTTGTCTTTCTTTCTTACATCACTCATATAATATATAACAGTGTGTACCTAGCCATTACAAACCCCCTATCCCTTCCCCCCATCCTTTCCCCTGGCAATCATATTCTGGCAATGTATTCTCTAAGTCTGTGATTCTGTTTCTTATACTTCAGGGTTTTTTTAATGTATTTTTAAATAATCAGATGGATCAAAGAGAAATTCATAGGGGAAGTTAGAAATAGTTTGAAAGGAAGTAAATGAAAGCACAGCATATAAAAATTTGGAGGTACAGCTAAAGTAGTGTGTAGACAAAAGTTTGTAGAATTAAATGCCTCAATTAGAAAAAGATCTTGAATAATCTAAGCCTTCACCTTAAAAAAACAGGGAAAAATGATCAAATTGAACCAAATTAAGCAGAATGAAAGGAATAATATAAGCAGAAGTCAGTAAGATTTAAAACAGGAAACAAAAGATAAAATTGATGTAAACAAAAGCTGTTTTGTTGTTGCTGTTTGGCAGTGCAACTGAGAAACCTCTAGCCAGGCAGATCAAGAGACAAATTAACAATGTCAGTGCGTGATACAGGATGCTCGGGGCTGGTGTACTAGGATGAACCAGAGGGATGGGATGTGGAGGGAGGTGGGAGGGGGGTTCAAGATGGGGAACACATGTACACCCGGAGCAGATTCATGGCAAAACCAATACAATAATGTAAAGTAATTAGCCTGCAATTAAAATAAAGAAATTTAAAAAAATAAAATTTTTTAAAAATAAAAATAAATAAAATGATGCAACTGACAAGAAAAGAATGATAGTGTAGACATCACTGCAGATCCTACAGACATTAAAAAAAGATAACAAGGGGATATTCTGAACTAATTTATGCCCATTAATTTGAAGGGTTAGATGAGACTGACAAATTCCTTTGAAAGTAAAACTACCAAAACTCCCACAGAAGAAACAGATAACTTGAAATTGTCCTATACCCATTGAATTCATAGTTTAAAATCTAACAAATTTTAACCAAGTGAGGTTTGTCCTGGTTTCAACATTATAAACTCAGTTAATTCACCATATCAACAGATTAAGTGACAAGATTCAATATCCATTTATTATAAAAACTCTCAACTAAACAGGAATAGTAGAGAAGTTCCTTAACTTGATAAAACCATCCATGAAAAATAAAACCTACAGCTAATGTCATTTTAATGATGAAAGACTGAATACTTTCCCTCTAAGGACATAAACAAGTCAAGAATATCTAGTCTCACTACTCCTGGTCCTCATCATCCTGGTGGTTCTAACCAACGCAGTAAGGCAAGCAGAAGAGTGGGAAAAGATGTGTAGAGTGAAAAAGATCAAACAAAACTATCTCTATTCGCAGAGGACACATAATTCTCTATATAGAAAGTCCAAAGAATCTACCAAAAGAGTTACAGGAACTAATAAATGAATTAGGCAAGTCACAGGATACAGGTCAATATTCAAAAGATGGTTATAGTTCTGCATTCTGTCACTGATGTTCATTAATAAAAATAATAATCAGTAGTGATAGAAGTCAAAATAGTTGGTAACTCTGAAAAGGTGGTATTAACTGGAAAGGAGCACGAGTGTTGGAAGTGTTCTATATCATGATTTGGGTAGTGGTTATATGGGTTTTTCTGAACTGAACAGACATAAAAATTCACTGTTTTAAGATTAAAAATTCACACTTTTAAGATTAATACACTTGTTTATTGTATATATGCTATACCTCAAAACTTTTGAAAATGTTCAGTCTAATAAGGGTGATTGGATTGAAAATGTTCAGTCTAATAAGGGTGATTGGAAACCAACTCACATACTATGATATATGCCACCTGATACAAGATTCTGCCCATGGTGATAACCAAGAAATAAATATTACTGACTGACTAAGTGAAACAGTTTGGAAACTTTCCCTTACTTAGTTGAAAATAAAATTACAGTTGTTTTATGTTGCACTGGATCTTCTGGTTAACTCAGTCATTAAAGTAAGGCAGGTAAACATTATATTTGAATTAGATAGCAGCAGGAGTTTTCCAGGCTATTTAGAAATATCATGGCAATAATTTCAGGAAATGTAGACAACTTTAATGAATGCATTTCAGGGTGTGAAAGTATTGGTAAGTTTATAGATTTAAAAATGTAAAAGATGTATCTAAAGGAGCTGAGATAACCGCAAATTGTAAGTAGAATTAATTTTCCTTGATAGGAAAATCTCCCCAGAAGGGAGACTAGAATAAGAGAGAATAATGAAATGTAATCACAGAGAATGTTGCATTTTTGCCTCTTTCTTAGGGGACTTCTCAAGTGATCCATGCGAAACATTGCTTCTGTTGTATGAGTTTGAAGTGAGAGCCAAACTGGGTGACCCATTACTGGACCACTTCCTGGAACCAGTGTGGGAACTACCTCATTTAGAAAGTAAAGCATTTGAAACAATTGCAGGTAAGAGCTAAATTTGTTTTTGGAAGGCTGGTACCCATTTAAATCATACTACATTTTTCTTTCTTCTCTCTATTCTCTCTTTCATCCAGATGGGAAGCAATGTATCCCCATAGAACTTTGTTCTCCTTCTCTAATAGCATTCTTGAACTATTCTGTATTATAGTCATTTGTGCGTTTATCTTATTCTTTATCTGAAATTATAAGCTCCTTAGAATCATGAGTAATAATTACTTACATTTATTGTACTTATAAACCCTAGCAATGTGCATTGCTCATAATAGGTACTTATATTTATTTTGTGTAGAATCAAATAATGTAACTACACAATAGGGATAGTAGCTCAAACTTAAGAAAGTTTTGCTCAGCTAGCTAGAAATAGATAATCAGCTGCTTCACTAATCAAAGGTGATACAATCTTACTTATTTATTAAAGTGTACAGAGAAATATTGGTGATATTTTTAACATAATTGCCAACCTCAAATTTTTCGTTGGGCTCTAAGTGGTATTTGGGGACTCAGGGCCTAATTATCTTTCCTTTATATCTTTCACCCTCCTCAGGAGCCTGTATATGGCTAATAAAGGTATTGGATAGCCCCAAATGTACAAGTCATATTTGCCTTTCCTTGTCTTGCCAAGACAGAATTTCTAGGAACATGGAGCTGGTGGTGTATACCTTATAACCATATGATGGTGACCACTGCTCCTTGTATAATGGAACTCCAATTCTAGAGGCCTGGTGAATGCATCTAGAAGTTTTGAGAGTTTTATCTCTGATATGTACTCTTATGCCAAGGGTTTCCCGTTTTTAATATTAGATAGAAACAGTATATTGTAGTATAAATCTGAGGTGGTTTTTTTTTCTCATTAATTCTGAGCTCAGATCAAGTGTAGAGATTTTCAGTTATAAAGGTCTGCAGTAAAACCTTTTCATCATTGCTCAGAACTGATCAGCATTTCATATATACACACCCTCAGTCCACTCTCATTCACCCACCAGTAAGTTCTCAGTTATCCAGTCACCTTTACACATGCGTGCGTGCGCGCGCGCACACACACACACACACACACACACACACACACACACACACACACACACACACACACACACACACACACACACCTTATTGTTTTAAAAACATTATTCTTTTACCTTTTGGAACTATAAAGATCATGCATCTGGTAAACTAAGAGGTTTTCTGATGCTCAGATTAGACTACTTTCATTATTGATCCACTTCAGTAAAAGCAGATCGTGGAGAATATAAATGTGTTTTTATTAGTACCTTTTTACTGATCTGCTTTCTGTTTTTTCTTCATGTGCTCCTCCATCACTTTGGTTCATACGATTATTACTTCGCCTATATGACTATGTGCTGAGTCACAGAAACAGGTTCTCTGCTGATGTTTACTGAGGGGGGAAAAAATATATATATATATGTATAACCTAATGATCCTACCATGTTACTCTACCCAGAAAGTAGAAGCTATCTCTGAAAGCCACCATGGATTCATCATATTATGAAATTCATTTTTGGAGTTTTGTGTTTGTTTTTGTATGTGTTTCAGGTCAGTTTCATTAGAGAAAACAAGTTGTAATCTAGGATGAAAACTCAATGGATGAGATTATGATGTTCACAATCTTTTTGCTTCCCTTCTTATAGCATTATCAATGGAAAAGCCTGCATGCTATCCTTCTATTGCTCTGAAGGCCTTGAAAAAGGCTTTGTTTTTCCATGAAAGGAAAGAATCAATTGATGTTTTGAGATACAGGTTGGTAAATATAATTAAACACGGAATCCTAACTTTTTGATAGCCAAAAGTGCTATAGTGTTCCATTTGTTATCAGTCATACTCAACTGATGCAAAGGATGATTGGGGTACTCTTGTAACTCCTGGACTAAAAAGTCCTCAGCCCTCAGAACAGCTCCATATTTAGAGTTGTGTTACAGACTGAGGCAAGGTGAAGGAATCTGGTTGTCCCAAAGGAGAAAAAGAAGGAGAAAGTTACTACTTTTTGTGAGTCTTTATATATAATAAAATTATTGATTAAGTGTTGATACCTTTCTTTCAGTGCTAAATATGCCAATTGTACAGAAAAGTACAAAGATTAACAAGCACCAATGTGTCCACTGTTCAAATTTAACAGATACTAACATTTTGGCACATTTACCTCATATTTTTTTCTAAGCACCTTTCTTTAAGGACCAATAAGTGCTGTACATAATAGAAAATGATATTTATTGGAGATTTTATGTTCTCTATTTCCAGACATGGGGGGAAAATAGATATTGTGTGATTTTTCTCTGGAAAACTTCATAACAGTCTTCCTTTTCTGAGACATGAGAGACAGTTCTCCTGGAATTATTCCCAGTTTAAATCCAATTCCCTTTCCCCATTTGAGGATGTAATGAGATGCTTTAAAGTGCATGTAGATTAAACCAGATCATAAAATATAGTAAACAGACACCACTCCTTAGTTCAGGAAACTAAAAAAAAAAGTGAAAGACAGCCATAGGCATAATAAAATGAAGGATTGGTCAGCCCCTTTTATATCTTCAAAAATCTGTCGTTGAGCTTGGAGGCCAGATAAAATTGAAGGAAGAACAGACGTGTTTTGAAGCTCTTAGTCTGGGATGAGGTCCAGATTTTACTTATCTCAGCCATGAAGTCAATGATTTCTTTCCTTATGGGATGAATTTTCTCTTTTTGATTTTCAGCAAATGTATGCACAGCTTGGTTAACCTCTTAGTGCCAGATGGGGTGCCGAATACAGAACTCTGTCCCATGGAAGAAATTTGGGGCAGTTTTGAAGATGCTCTGATCTTTATTAGCCAGACCGTAAGTCAAACAATGATGTTAAACTTTAAGCTAATTTTAAATAACTGACTTGTCTTGTGTATTAGAAATTACATAGAATAATGCTTTTTGATATGAGTTTTATGGTGAATAAATTCATTTTAAAATGTGGTTACACACTATAAAATTTCCCTGGGTTTGTAAAATGTAAATATTAATAGGTAAAAGTAAAAAATTTCTAATATAAGTGTACTATGGAATAGGTCAAAGTGTACCATCTGGCACTTTTAATTATTTTGTATTTTCAAATCTGGTAGAATTGTTATTTCCTTGTGATGATACTAACTCTTTGGAAAAGCTTATTGTTATTCCTGCCACTTCTGAGACAGGTAATAGAGTAGAAGAAACACTGAAGGCGACCTATATTTTAGTCCCTTCTCTGCTGATTTTCTCTTCAGTGCAGGTTTAATTCAGTAATTTTCAAATTAGCTTTATTAAGATGTAATTTACATACCATAAAATTCACTCATTGTTTGTATATAATTCTGTGATTTTTAGTAAATTTATGGTTATGCAACTGTCACCATACTCCAGTTTTAGAGTATTTCCATTACCCACAGAAGTTTCCCATTGCCTGTTTGCAGTTAATCCCTGCTTCCATTTTCAGGTCCAGAGAACCACTGATCTACTTTTTATCTCTATAGATTTTCTCTTTCTAGATACTTCATATAAATGAAATCATACTTGTGACCTCTTGTGTCTGGCTTCTTTCAATTTAGCTTACTGTTTTTGAGGTTCACCCATGCTGTAGCATGTATCAGTAATGAAAAGGAATGGCCTTTTTATTGCTGAATAAACATAATACTATTTTGTTCACTAGTTGTCACATTTTGTTCACTAGTTGGTAAATACTTTATTTGTTTCCACTTTTTGGCTATAACAAATAATGCTACTATGAACATTTGTGGGTAAGTCTTTGTTTTCAAGGGTTTGTTTTCAATTCTCTAGAGGAACTGCAATCTGTTTCCCAAAGTTGTTGGTCAATTTTACGTTCCTACCAGCAGTGTATGAGAGTTCCAATTTCTTCACATCCTTATCAGCTCTTCTTATTGCCCATATTTTTTTTTTATAGCCATCCTACTGGGTATGTAATGGTAGCGCATTGTGGTTTTTATTTGAACTTCCATGGTAGCTAACACTGTTGATCTTTTTTTCATGTGCTTATTGACCATTTGTTCTTTGGAAAGATACCTATTCAATTATTTCCCCGTTTTTAAAATTGGATTCTCAGTGAGTTTTAAGAGTTCTTTATGTATTCTAGATACAAATCCTTTATCAAATATACTATTTGTAAGTATTATCTCCCAGTCTCTGGCTTGTCTTTTCATTTTTTAGTGGCGTTATTTAAAAAGCAAATGTTCTGATTTTTTATGAAGCCCAATTTGTCATCTTTTCTTTTATGGGTCATGTTTTTAGTCATGATAAGAAGTCTTTGCCTATTCCAAATTTACAAAGATTTTCTTCTATTTTTTTCTTGTAGCTTTTATACTCTTATTTCTTACATGTTGGTCTATGATTCATTTTGAGTTAATTTTTGTTTATGGTGTATGAGGCAAGGGTCTAAATGGTTTATTTGCTTGTTTTTGCATAAGGTTATTCCTCCTCTGCTGTTTGACTTTAGTTTTCTCATGTAAAATGGACATAATAATACTTTCTCTTACTCCTACACTGAGGTTCTAAGGATTGACTGAAATAATAATATGTGTTGTGAACTTTAGCAGCTCATATATATGTAAGGTAGTGTTGTTATAAGGGAGCTATAAAATATTAGGGTTAAATGGCCTGCTTAAAGTCACATAAAAAGTCATTATTTGAGTCCATGTTAATATCCAAGGATCCTGACTTTCCCAACTGCTTCTTCATATACAAATGTCTGCAAACCACAACAGATGGTAGAATAATATAGAAGGGTGACAACCTGGTACAAACTAGCATCGTCTAACAGAAACCCAGAATTCTGGAACTATGTAATTACGGCCAGTGAGAATTTAAGTTTAAAAAAAAACTTCAGCATTGAACATTTTGCAGATACATGCATCTTTTTTTTTTTCCTCATCTTAACTTCATTTTGGAAGAAGAAATAATTTAATTTCTAAGCCATGAGCCTCATCTGGACCTTCAGATGTGTTTGCCATAGTAACGAATACAAACTAAAATTAAATTGTACTATAAATTCAAATTGATCAATTTCCATAGTCTCTATATAAGGCCAGAACTGCTCTGAGCATTTTGTTTTTGCCACTTTTATTCTGTCTAATGTATTACTCTTCCATCTCTCTGGTTCTTGGCCTGTTAGGTTAATATTTTTGTACTTTTTTGACCAGTCTCCCATACATAATTGTTAATTCTCTGAAACATGATGGAGTAGTTAGCTTTTTATGCAGATATTTAATAACCCTCTATCTCCTTATATAGTATATGTTGCTTTTTATTGTTTGATTGAATGTGGTATGCACCCCTTTTGTTTTAAATGCTTGGGAAAAAAATTTACCTTTGTTTGACTTTTCTGATGACCAGTCACTCATTCATTATTTATTAAGCAGATAACCTTTATCAAGTATGTCCATACAGTGGCAAAGTGGCTGTTGCACAAACATAAAACCTCAGGCCCACAGTATCACGCTGTACATTTTACAATGCATTCTTACATCCATTATTTCATTTGACCACCCCACCCCTAGTAATTCTATGAAGCAGGCAATACTGGTAATATCCTTGATTTACAAATGAGACAATTTTCAAGATTCAAAAATGTCAAGTTACCAATTTTCCTAAGTTTGTATGACTAGTGAATGAAAGAATTAGAACTGTCTGACCTCAGTTTCAGAACTCTTTCCACCAGAATACATCTTATTTATCTGCTCTTGCTAGGAATTTCAGTTCAAGTTGGTATTTAGAATACTTTGTGCCTAGCTCTATATCCTAAAGATTTTCTCCTCTTTTTTTAAGTTTTATATTTTACATTTCAAGTTAATTTTTGTATGAGTTGTGAGATTTAGGTTGAGGTTCATTTTCATCTATGATATCCAATTGTCCTAGCACCATTTGTTGACAAGGCTGTCTTTCCTCTGTTAAATTGCTTTTGTACTTTTGACAAAAATTGGTTGGATATACTTATATGAGTTCTGTTACTGGGTTCTTCATTTTCTCTATGTGTTAATCCTTCTGCCATTACCATACAGTCCTGATTACTATAATGTCTTAAAAGCAAGTAGTTGCACCAACTTTATTGTTCTATTGCATAATTGTTATAAGCTGTCTAGTTCCGTTGCCTTTCTATATTCATTTTAGAGTAATCTTCTCTAAATCTGCAAAAATTCCTCCTGGGATTTTGGTAGGAATTGCATTAAACTGAATTTGATTCCTAGGACTGCTATAACAAATTGCCACAAACTGGGTAACTTATAATAGGAGAAATTTATTCTCTCACAGTTCTGGAGGCTAGAAATCCGAAAATCAAGGTGTCAGCAGGGTTTACTCTCTCCATAGGCTCTATGGGGAGGATCCTTCTTTGCATCTTCCTGTCTTTTGGTGGTTGCTGTCAAACCTTGGCATTCCTTGGCTTATAGATTTATCACTCCAGTCTCTGTCACCACATGGCATTCTCCCCATCTGTCTGTCTGTGTCTTTTTCTCATAAGTGTACATCCATTACTGGATTAAGGGGTCACTCTGCTTCAGTATTATCTCAATTACATCTGTAGTGACCCTATTTCCAAATATGGTCATACGATGAGGTACCAGAAAGGACGTGAATTTGGAGGGGGAGCTCCATCCAACCTGGTACACTATATATCAAGAATTGACATCTTAAATTACATGTCAGTTTTTAAAAAGAATTGATGCCTTTATTATATTGAATCTTCCAACCCATGAACAGGATACATCTCTTCATTTATTTAGATTTTTTATTTCTTTCATTAGCATTATAATAATTTTCAACATACAAATCCCATATATGTGTTGTTAGATTTACATCTAAGTGTTGTGGGGTTTTTTTTTTTTTTTGAGTGATTGTAAATGGTGTCCATGTGTTAATTTCTAGTATGAAGAAATACAATTGATTTGAAGATTCCTTAGGATTTTCTGTGTAAACAACCATCTAATCTTCAGATAGGGACAGTTTTATTTCTTACTTTCCGATCAATATGCCTTCTCTTTCCCTTTCTTGCCTTATTGCACAGACTAGAACTTTCAGCACCATGTTAGTAAGAGTGATGAAAGTGAATATTCTTGCCTTGTTCACTATCTTAGGGAGAAAACATTCAGTGTTTCACCATTAAGTATAATGTAAGCCATAGGATTTTTGTAGAGGCTCTTGATCAAGTTAAGACAGTTCTCTCTTATTCCTTTATTTCTGAGTTTCATGAATGAGTATCGAATTTTGTCACATGCTTTTCATGTACCAGTTGATCGGAGCATGTGATTTTTCTTCCTTAAACTGTTAATATGAGGGGTTATATTGACTGATTTCAAATATTAAACCAGCCTTGCATTGTTGGAATAAACCCTACGTGGTCATAGTGTAAATTCTTTTTTATATATTGCTAAATTCTGTTTGCCAGCATATTGTTAAGGTTTTTTCCTGTATTCATGAGGGATATTGTTTGGTAGTTTTTTTTTAACCTGTACAGTCTTTGGTTTTGATATCAGAGTAATACTAGATTCATAAAATTTCATATTTTTGGAAAAGATTGTGTAGAATCTATGTCAGTCTTTTCTAAATGTTTGGTAGAATTCTGCAGTTTAGCTAGAGATTCTTTCCAAGAGTTTTAAAACTACAAATTCCATTTCCTTAATAATTATAGAGCTGTTCACATTATCTATTTTATATTGGGTGATTTGTGATAATTTATATTTTTCAGTGAAGTGACCTGTTTCTTCTAAGTTGTCAAATTTAGGTGTATAGACTTCATTGCATTATTATTCCTTTATTATTCTTTTGATGCGTGCAGTGTCTGTAGTGGTATCTACTGTTTTGTTTCTGATGTTTATAATTTAAATCTTCCCTTTTTTCTGTCATTCTTGCCTAGAGTTAATAAATTTTATTCACCTTTTCAAAGAACCATCTCCTCCAATGATTATCTCTACTGACTTTGTGTTTTCAGTCTCATTAATTTACGCTCTTATCTTTATTATTTCCTTCTACTTGCTTTGCATTTAGTTTGCTCTTATTTTCTAGCTTCTTGAGATGGGAATGTAAATTAATTTGAGATTTTTCTCCTTTTCTAATGTATGCATTTAGTGCTGTAAATTTCCCTCACTGTACTACTTTAGCTGTAGCCCACAAATTTTGCTATATTGTATTTTCATTTTCATTTACCTCAGTGTATTTTTTTTATTTCCCTTGAGACTTCCTCTTTAATCCATAGATTACTTTGAAATGTATTGTTTAGTTTCTAAGTGTTTACAGATTTTCCTATTATCTTTCTGTTATTAAATTCTAGTTTTGTTCCACTGTGGTCAGAGAGCACAACTTGTGTAATTTCAGTTATTTAAAATTTTTGAGATTTTTATGGCCCTGGATATGATCTAACTTACCAAATGTTCCATGGGCACTTGAATGTGTATTCTGCTGTCATTGGTAAGAGTATTCTATAAATGTTGATTAGATCTCCCTGGTTAATGGTGTCACCAAGTTCTTGTATATATTTCCTTATTTTCTGGCTAATTGTTCTATTATTTGTTGAGTAGACATGTTGAAATATTCGACTATAACTGTGAAGTTGCCTAGCTCTTCTCACGCTTACTGGTTTTTGCTTCATGTATTTTGTGACTCTGTTATTGGATGTATACACATTTATGATTGCTTTGTCTTCCTTGTGGATTTCACCTTTTCTCATTGTATAATGTCCCTCTATATCATGAGTAATTTTCTTTGCTCTGAAATCTATAATGACTAATATTAATATTGCAACTCTTTCTATCCTTTGATTAATGTTTACATAATATACCTATTTCCATCTTTTTACTTTCAACCTTCCTATTTGAGGTAAATTTTTTGTAGACAGCATATAAACAACATGTTTCTTTCATCTACTTTGCCACTGTCTTTTTTAATGTTCCCTTTTTTATAAAAGTTTCAGGTATACAACATTATAATTCAACATTGGCATAGACTACAAAATGTTTACCCCAAAAAGCATGCTGCTGCTGCTAAGTCACTTCAGTCGTGTCCGACTCTGTGTGACCCCATAGACAGCAGCCCACCAGGCTCCCCCGTCCCTGGGATTCTCCAGGCAAGAACACTGGAGTGGGTTGCCATTTCCTTCTCCAATGTGTGAAAGTGAAAAGTGAAAGTGAAGTCACTCGGTCATGTCTGACTCGTAGCAACCCCATAGACTGCAGCCTACCAGGCTCCTCCGTCCATGGAATTTTCTAGGCAAGAGTACTGGAGTGGCTTGCCATTGCCTTCTCCGCCAAAAAGCATAGTTACCGTTTATCACCATACAATTGGCTCCCTTGACTCCTTTTGCCCAATTCCCAGTACTCTTCCCCTCTGGTAACCACCAGTATAGCCTCTATCTATGAATTTGTTTTGTTTTTATTTTTTAGATTCTACATATGAATGAAATCATAGGATATTTTTTTCTTAAGACTCATTTAACATAATATTCTCAATGCATGTTATCACAAATGGCAAAATGTATTATTTTTTATGGCTGAATAGCATTACATTGTGTGTACATGTGGACTGCTACTCGGCCATAAAAAATAATAAGTGCTGCAATAAACATGGGGTACATATATTAATATCATTTTGAATTATTGTTTCATATTATTGGGATAAACTCCCAAAGTGGGATAGTTGGATAACATGGTAGACCTATTCTAAAGTTTTAAAATAATCTCCATACTGTTTTCCATAATAACTGCACATTCCAACCAACAGTGCACAAGATTGTCTTTTCTCCATGTACTCTCCAACACTTGTTGTCTTTTTGATAATAGCCATTTTAATAGATATGAGGTAGTATCTCATTGTGATTTTGACTTTCACTTCTCTAATAATGATGTTGAGCATCATTTCATGTGCCTCTTGGGCATCTGTATGTATCCTTTAAAAAAATGTCTACTCAGGTCCTCTGCCCATTTTTTTGTTTTGTTTTGCTTCCTCTGCCCATTTTTATATCAATTGGGTTTTTTTTGAGTTGTATGAGTTGTTTATATATTTTAGATATTAACCCTTTATCAGATATATGATTTATATATCTTCCCCAATTCAGGAGGTTGCTTTTGTGTTTTGATGATGATTTCCTTTACTGTGAAGAAGCTTTTTAGGTTGATGTAGTCCCATTTGTTTGTCTTTTGTTTTCCTTGTCTTTGGAGACTGATCCACAAAAACATCACTAAGACCGATATTAGTGAGTTAAACGCCTATGCTTTCTTCTAGGACTTTAATGGTTTCAGGTCTTACATTCAAGTCTTTAATCCATTTGAGTTCATTTTTGTGTATGGTGTAAGATAGTGGTCTAGTTTCACTCTATTGCATGTGGCTGTCCAGTATTCTTAATGCCACTTATTGAAAAGACTGTCCTTTCTCCACTCTTTGCTCCTTTGTTGTAAATTAATTGTTTATGGTGGTTTGGTGGTTTAGTCGCTAAGTCGTGTCTGACTCTTGCGACCCCATGGACTGTAACCCGCCAAGCTCCTCTGTCCATGGGATTTTCCAGGCAGGAATGCTGGAGCGGATTGCCATTTCCTTCTCCAGGGAATCTTCCCAACCCAGGAATTGAACCTGGGTCTCCTGCATTGCAGGCAGATTCTTTACCAACTGAACTATGAGGGAAGCCCAAATTGTCTATATGGGTGAATTATTACTGGGCTGTCAAATCTGTTTCATTGATCTGTGTGTCTTTTTGTTCCAGGACCATATTATTTCATTATTATCACTTTATTCTATACTTTGAAATCAGGAAGTGGTATACCTCCAGCTTTGTTCTTCTTTCTCAAGATTGTTTTGGCTATTCAGGATTGTTTTTTGGTTCCATATGAATTTTAAAATATTTTCCAGTTGTGTGAAATATGCCATTAGAATTTTGATAGGGACTGCATTGAATCTGAAGATTGCTTGGGTGCTATGGATATTTTAACAATATTAATTCTTCCAATCTATGAGCATGGGTTTGCTTATCTTCAGTTTCTTTCATCAGGATCTTATACTTTTCAGGGTAGGGTTCTTTCACTTCTTTGTTTAAATTTATCTGTAGGTGTCTTACTCTTTTTGATGCAATTGTATATAGGATTATTTTCTTAATTTCTTTCTGGTAGTTTATTATTAGTGTATAGAAATACCGCAGATTTCTGTATATTAATTTTTTATCTTGTAAATTTATTGAATTCATTTATTAGTTCCAACAGTTTTTTTGATGCAACCTTTAGGGTTTTCTATATATATAGTGTCATGTCATCTGCAAATCATGGGTTTTACTTCTTTCTTTCTGATTTGGATGAATTTTATTTCTTTTTCTGGCCTAGTTGCTCTGGATAAGACACCCAAAACTATGTTGTATAAAAGAGGTGAGAGTGGACATCCTTCTCTTGTTTCTGATCTTAGAGGAAAAGCTTTTTGCTATTGAGTATGATGTTAGCTGTGGTTTTGTCATCAGTTCAGTTCAGTCTGACTCTTTGTGACCCCATGGACTGTAGCACACCAGGCCTCCCTGTCCGTCACCAACTCCTGGATCCATCACCAACTCCCGGAGTAGATTCAAACTCATGTCCATTGAGTTGGTGATACCATCCAACCATTTCATCCTCTGTCATCCCCTTCTCCTCCCACCTTCAATCTTTCCCAGCATCAGGTCTTTTCAAATGAGTCAGCTCTTCGCATCAGGTGGCCAAAGTATTGGAATTTCAGCTTCAGCATCAGTCCTTCCAATGAACACCCAGGACTGATCTCCTTTAGGATGGACTGGTTGGATCTCCTTGCAGTCCAAGGGACTCTCAAGAGTCTTCTCCAACACCACAGTTCAAAAGCATCAATTCTTTGGTGCTCAGCTCTCCATGGGGTTGCACAGAGTTGGACATGACCAAAGCGATTTTGCATGCATGCATGCATTGGAGAAGGAAATGGCAGTCCACTCTAGTATTCTTGCCTGGAAAATCCCAGGGACAGAGGAGCCCAGTGGGCTGCCATCTATGTGGTCGCACAGTCAGACATTACTGAAGTGATTTAACAGCATTAGCGGCAGCAGCATGGTCAGAATAGATACTTGATATGATTACAGTCTTCTTAAATTTATTGAGACTTGTTTTATGGCCTAATATGTGATCTATCCTGGAGAATATTGCATGTGCACTTGAGAAGACTATTCTGCTGCTTTTGGATGGAGTGTTCTGTATATGTCTATTAAGTCCATTGAACTAATGTGTCATTTAAAGCCAATATTTTCTCACTGATTTTCTGTCCCTTGCTGTAAATGAGGTGTTAAAATCCCCTACTATTATTGGATTATTTTCAGTTTCTCCCTTTAGGTTCATTAATATTTGATTTACATATTTTGATGCTTCTATTTTAGGTGCGCATATATTTATAAATACTTTATATCTTTCTGAACTGACCTCTTATCATTATGTAGTGCCCTTCTTTTTCTTTTATTATAGTTTTTATTTTGAAGTTTGTTTTGTCTGATTTGAGTATAGCTACACTACCTTTCTTTGGTTTCTTTTGCATGAAATATCTTTTTCCATCCCTTCACACTGCCTGTGTATGTCCTTAGTTCTGAAGTGAATCGCTTGTAGATAGGATGTGGATGGATAGTTACTGTTTTTCAATCCATTCAGCCACTTTGTGTCTTTTGATTGTGAGTGTTTCACACTTACCTTTAAAGTAATTATTGATAGTTTTCAGGTCTTTTTCAAAGGAAAATCATTCCAAATATAGCTGTAAATTTGTTGTGTTCATGAGAGGAACTGTTTTCATGGTTTTCCTATGCTACCTTTTTGAACCTTTCCCTTCGGTCTCTGTTTTTTAAATTTTAGTTTTGACTTAAAATATTGTGTTAATTTCAGATATACAGCAAAGTGATTATATTTTTCAGATTATTTTCCATTATAGGTTATTATAAGATATTGAATATTGTTCCCTGCACTACACAGCAGCACCTTGGTACTTATTTATTTTATCTATAGTAGTCTGTATCCATTAATCCAATACTCCTAATTTATCTATCCCCCCTTTCCTCCGTCTGTGGTAACCCCAAGTTTGTTTTCTATGTCTATGAGTTTGTTTCAGTTTTGTATGTAGATTCATTTATTTTTTACCTTCCACATCTAATATTTGTCTTTCTCTCTCTGACTTACTTCCCTTAGTATGATATTCACTAGGTTCATCCATGTTGCAGCAAATTACATTATTTCATTTTTTTATGGCTAATATTCCATTGGATGTATATATTCCACATCTTCTTAAGCCAGTTGTATCTTGATGGGCACTTGAGTTGTTTCCTTGGTAAATAATGTTGTTTATGAACATTGGGGTATATGTATCTTTTCAAAATAGAGTTTTCATCTTTTCCAGATATATGCCTAGGAGTGATACTGCTGGATCATATGATAACTCTCTTTTTAGTTTTTTAAGGAAACTCCATACTGTTTTCCATAGTGGTACCACCAGTTTGCATCCTCACCAACAGTGTAGGAAGGACTCCTTTTCTCCACAACCTTTCTGGAATTTATTATTTGTAGACTTCTTGGTGATGACTGTTCTGACTGATGATAACTCATTGTGGTTTCAATTTGTATTTCTCTACTAATGATCTCGAGCATCTTTTCATATGCCTATTGGCTGTCTGTACATCTTCTTTGGAGACGTATCTATTTAAGTTTTCTGACAATTTCTGTTGAGCTTTTTGATATTGAATTATATAAACTTTTTATGTTTCAGATATTAAACCATTGTTTGTTGAATTATTTGCAGAAATTTCTGACATTCTGTAGGTTGTCTTTTTGTTTTGTTGATGTTTTCCTTATAATTTGTTTGCCTTGGAAGACTAACCAAAGAAAACATTGCTATGATTTATGTCAGGTAATGTTTTGCCTATGTTAACTTCTAGGAGTTTTTTGGTGTCTGGTCTTATATTTAGGTCTTTAAGCCATGTTGAGTTTATTTTTGTATATAGTATGAGGGAGTGTTCTAATTTTATTGATTACATGTAGCTGTCCAGCTTTTCCAACACCACTTGCTGAAGACTCCTTTTCTCCATTATATATTATGCCTCCTTTGTCATTATTGTTGTTCACTCGCTCAGTCATATCTGACTCTTTGTGAACCCATGGACTGTAGCATGCCAGTCCACATGGTAGCATGTGCTTTACCATCTCCTGGAGCTTGTACAGACTCATGTCCATTGAGTCAGTGATGCCATCCAACCATCTCATCTTCTGTCGTCCCCTTCTCCTCCTGCCTTCAATCTTTCCCAGCATCAGGATCTTTTCTGGTGAATTGGCTCTTCACATCAGGTGGCCAAAGTATTGGAGCTTCAGCTTCAGCATCAGTCCTTGCAATGAATACTTAGGATTTATTTCCTTTAGGATTGACTGGTATGATCTTGCAGTCCAAGGGACTTTCAAGAGTCTTCTCCAACACCACAGTTCAACAGTATTCTTCAGTATTCAGCCTTCTTTATGGTCCAACTCTCACATCCATACATGAATACTGAAAAAACCTTGGCTTTGACTATATGGACCTTTGTTGGCAAAGTAATGTCTCTGCTTTTTAATATGCTGTATAGGTTGATCATAGCTTTTCTTCCAAGGAGTAAGCATCTTTGAATTTCAGGCTGCAATCACCATCTACACTAATTTTGGAGACCAAGAAAATAAAGTCTCTCACTGTTAACATCGTTTCCCCATCTATTTGCCATGAAGTGATGGGACCAGATGCCATGATCTTAGTTTTTGAATGTTGAGTTTTAAGCCAGCTGTTTCACTCTCCTCTTTCCCTTTCATCAAGAGGCTCTTTAGTTCTTCTTCACTTCTGCCAGAAGGGTGATGTCATCTGCATATTTGAGGTTATTGATATTTCTCCCTGCAATCTTGATTCCAGCTTGTGCTTCATCCAGCCCGGCGTTTCACATGATATACTCTGCATATAAGTTAAATAAGCGGGGTGACAATATACAGCCTTGAGATACTCCTTTCTCAATTTGGAACCAGTCTGTTGTTCCATGTCCAGTTTTATTGCTTGACACCAAGAGCACAAGCAACAAAATTTTAAAAATCAATAAATTAGATAATAGCAAAATTAAAATTTTTCTGCGAAGGACCATCAAGGAAGTGAAAAGGCAACCCACTGAAGGGCAGTAAATGTTGTGAAATCATATATTTGTTAAAGGACTTGTGCTTAGAATATAAAAAGAACTCTTACAACTCAATAATATAAAAACAAATAAATTTTTTAATGGGCAAAGGATGTGTATAAACAGTTCTCCAAAGAACATATTCACGTGACCAGTAAGCATATGAAAGATTCTTGACATCATTAGTCATCAGAGATAGGCACATCAGAACACAGTGATCGAAAAAAAAGTGATCTACCACTTGATACCCACTAAGATGGGTATAATCAAAAAGACATAGAATAATAAGTATTGACAAGGATGTGGAGAAATTGGTGATCTCATACACTGTGTTACTCTACAGTAGTACAGCTGCTTTGGAAAACAGTCTGGCTAAGTTCCTTAGAAGGTTAAACATGGAGTTACCACATGACCCAGTAATTTCACTTCAAGGTATATACCCATAAAAATTAAAGCAAATGCCAAACAAAGATTTATATAGAAATGTTCATAGCAGCATTACTCATAATAGCCAAAAATGGGAGCAACCCAAATGTCTACCAACTGATGAATGGATAAACAAAATGTGATACGGCCATTAAAAAGATGAAGTGTTGATACATGCTACAACATGGACCTTGAAAACATTATGCTAAATGAAAGATGCCGATCATAAAGGACTGCTTACTGTGTGACTTAGGACATTTATCCAAAATGTCCAGAATGGTCCAATTTATAAAAGACAGAAATTAGATTAGTGGTTGCCCAGGGACTGGGGGAGATGGGTATTGACTGCTAACGGGCATGGTTGTTTCCTTTTAGGGGGATTAAAATATTCTAAAATTGATTGTGGTGGTGGTGGCAGAATTCTGTGAGTATACTAAAAGCTATTGAATTGTACACTTTAAGTAGGTAAATGGTATGATATGTGAATTATATCTCAATAAAGCTTATATACTTCAGGACCCCTGAAGAGAACTTGAACAGATGGCATTTGTGTTCCAGAACATCTACAATTTTGTTAGAGATATGTATCATCACTATATTTATTAAGATCTTAAGGACAGAGAAAACTGGCTTCAGATATGAGCCCCAGAAAGTCATAAGTGCAAACACTTCTATTTGCTGGAGTTGGTTTGTATATTACCATAGGCAAGCCTGTGTTGCATTGGGGTGAGTAGCTGCATAGATGCATTTCTTTGTTGAAGATTAATGGTTCACCTGAGCAGTACTGGACAAGAGGGTAGTTAATGCAAATAAAAATAAAACTCTTCCAGTTCCCTAACTCGTTGAATGGCACTGTCATTCTTCTAGTTGTCCAAGCTAGACATCTTGGAGTTATCCTCAACTCCTCCCTCACTCCCATTTCTAAGTCCTGTCAATTCTACCTCCTAAATACTGTGTGCATTCATTTTTTTCCGTCTTCCACCATCACCACCCTAGTTAAGGTTATCATCTCTTACCTCAGCTACTACAGGAAACTTTTAGCTGGTCTTCTAGCATCTCTTGGTTTCTTCATCTCTCCATCTAGCAACCAGAGTGATCTTTAAAATTTTCAAATATATATGACCTTGCTTAATCTCCTTTAGTAGTTTCCCATTGCTCTTAAAAACCGAAATCCTGAACATGACCTACAGGGCCTGCCTACCTGTCTGTCCTCATCTTGAGTCACTCTTTTCATCACTCTGTACTGCTAACCACACTATACAAGGCCACTAGTTGCTATCTCCTAGACAAATTTGATGACCTCTTTCTTTACCTTGGCCTTCATTAACCACTGCCTCCTTACTGAAATTGTCTTTTCTTTTGTCCTTTATTTTCTCATCACTCTTCTGTGTTATCTTTTTCCTCTTAACACCCAACTATGAACGTTTCTAATATTCTCTACTCTTTCCTTCTCCATATTCTATAATCTGTCCATTAAATGGATTGATATTCTCCAACCTGAGTTCCATTCCATATCTGCAACAGCCTACATATTTCCAAAGTTGCCTCAGCCTCAACATGATTAAAATAGAACTTAACATTATCTTGATCCCTTATCCCCAGAAACATTCTATTTCAATTTCTTCTTTTAGTGGTATCAGCATTCTCTCAGCCACTCAAACTATATATTTTAAGCCATTTTTAATTGACCTATCTTCCATTCACCGTATCAAACCAAGTTATACTGATTCTTCCTTTAGAACTTTTCTTACATCTTTCCATTTTTATTGTCACTATTCTAGTTCTGACTGTCATCACTTCATACTTTGTCTCTTACAAGTCCATTTAGTCTCACTGTATTTGTTTTCTCACACTTAGGTCTGTTCTAAATACCATTATCATTTCAGTCTTATTAAAACTCCACTTTTATCATATAACTTTCCTTCTCAGAAACTTTCAGTGACTTTTCATTGCCAGCAGAATAAATTCCAAAATCTGTAGCCTGTTATACAAAACCTTTAACACTCCAGCCCAGTGTTTCACAAATTAACTTCCACAATATGTTAGTAAATGATCTACATACTCTGGATTAAACAAAGTTACATAGTTTCATTACTGTAAAACTTCCTAAAACTTTTAATGAACTAATGTTCATTATAACGCTCCAAGAGGTTGTATATAGAATGCAGTACTTCCAAAATGTATTTGACTAAAGAACCCTATTTTTATACACCATCTGTTAACATTTTTCATGACACTAATGTTTTAAGGAAAAACATCTAGGAAGTGCTTAGGTAGCCCCATCCTACATTTCCAGTCCTATTTGCCATTAATTTCCCTACATCAATTGTCTGCTTGGGCCAAATGACCATTAGTCCCCCTCAGACTCAAAGACAGTCTGATTCTTTATTGATTCAGTTCTGCCCATGTGAAATGCCCATCTCTTTCTCTGTATATATTTTTTTAAGTTGAGATACAATTCATTTGTCATAAAATTCACAATTTTAAAGTCTACAATTCAGTGGTTTTTAGTATATACACAAAAACCTGCAAATATCATCAGTATCTAAATCCAGAACATCTTCATCACCCTGAAAAGAAATCCCATAACCATTAGCAGTCACTCCCCATTCCCCCCTCCCCCATCCCCTGGCAACTACCACTGCTGTCTCTTGGATTTGCCTGTTCTGGACATTTCATATAACCTCTCTATAGCTAGATCACCTGTGTATCTACCCTAAGATCATGTCTATTTGTTTAGTCATTGTTCAGTTAGTTAATCAATTAAAAATCACAACACGGTCATGTGTCAGGTTGTGAATATGCAAAGGTAGATGACATTCTGTTTTTAAGAAACTCCCAGCCTCGTGAGTTTGGACGATCCCCTGAGAGGAGGGCATGGCAACCCACTCCAGTATTTTTGCCTGGAGAATCATGGACAGAGGTCTCAAAAGAGTTGGCCATGACTGAGTGACTAAACAAAGCACACAGCACAGCCTAGTGGAGGAAACAGACAATACAGCTTGTAAGTGCTGGTGTAGTGCTGTGAACAAAGTGTCATAGAAACAAAGTGGTACATACATATTCATTGTGGAGAGTCAGGGAAAGTCTCAGAGGAGGTAGCATTTGACTGGATGTTGATTGATTTGTTCATTCATTCATTTAGCAAATATGTATTGTGCCCTTATTATGTGCCTGGCACAGTGTTGGACCCTGAGGATACAAAGATGAATAAGAAAAGTTCCCGGTACTCAAGGAGCTCAACCTGATAGAGGAGATACATAATACACAGTTTAAAAACAATGTGATATAAGTTGTATTAGAGGAATGTAAAGCTTGCTGTGGGAATAGAGAAAGGAATAACTTTGTTTGTTAATTTGAAGAAAAAGTAGAACTTTATCAGGTGGATAAGGACTGGGTGGGAGTGGTGGCATTTCAAGCAGAAAAACTAGACCTCTGACTGGCAGCACAACGCTCATTCCTTTGATTGAACTGGAGCATCTAATGTCTGTGTCACTCTGACTACTCCTTAATCATGTAACTGGTGTGATCCTCTTTATACATGGATGACTTTATACAATGTCTCCCCGGATGGATTATGTGTCATTTAGGATAAAATGTCTTCTCCCTCTTAGCACCCTCATTCTCATAGTGTTTTATGCATAGTAATTTTTGATAAATCCACATGAGTGAAAGTACAGCTTAAATAATGTCATTGACACTCAAGAAGCTGCTGCTCAGGTCTTCTATCACATATCCCCTTTCAAGGGCTCGAAACTTCTTGTGTAGATGAAGGGTTTTAACATGGAATGAGTACACAAGTGCTCCCTTTGTGGTCCATTTCCTACACGAGAATTGTGAAAGTAGCTCCTTAGATATCCTTTTGCTATTGCAAAATCTTGTGATCAACCATGTTAAAAGACAAAGGGGAGATTGGTTCAAGATGGCAGAGTAGAAGGACATGTGTTCATCTCCTCCTACAAGAGCACCAAAATTTCAACTAGGTATTGAACAACCATCAACAGTAGGACCCTGGAACCTACCCCACATCCAGAGACAAAGGAGAAGCTGCAACGGGACAGTAGGAAGGGCACAATCACAGTAAAATTAAATCCCATACCTTCCAGGTAGGTGATCCACAAACTGGAGAACAATAATAACAAAGAGCCTCTTGATAAAAGTGAAAGATACACAGATGACACCACCCTTATGGCAGAAAGCGAAGAGGAACTAAAGAGCCTTTTGATGAAAGTGAAAGAAGAGACTGAAAAAGTTGGCTTAAAGCTCAACATTCAAGAAACGAAGATCATGGCATCTGGTTCCATCACTTCATAGCAAATAGATGGGGCAACAATGGAAACCATGACAGACTTCCTTTTCTTGGGCTCCAAAATCACTGCAGATGGTGACTGCAGCCAAGAAATTAAAAGACACTTGCTCCATGGAAGGAAAGTTATGACCAACCTAGACAGCATATTAAAAAGCAGAGACATTATTTTGCCGACAGAATTCCGTCTAGTCAGAGCTTTGGTTTTTCCAGTAGTCATGTATGGATGTGAGAGTTGGACTATAAAGAAAGCTGAGCACCAAAGAATTGATACTTTTGAACTGTGGTGTTGGAGAAGACTCTTGAGAGTCCCTTGACAGCAAGGAGATACAACCAGTTCATCCTAAAGGAAATCAGTCCTGAATACCCATTGGAAGGACTGATGCTGAAGCTGAAGCTCCAATCCTTTGGCCACCTGATATGAAGAGCCAACTCATTGGAAAAGACCCTGATGCTGGGAATGATTGAAGGCGGGAGGAGAAGGGAACGACAGAGGATGAGATGGTTGCATGGCATCACTGACTCCATGGACATGAGTTTGAGTAAACTCCATGAGTTGGTGACGGACAGGGAAGCCCATGGGGTCACAAAGAGTCGGACATGACTGAGCAACTGAACTGAACTGAACATGATCCTGCCCACCAGAGCAAGACTCAGTTTTTCCCACCACCACTCCCTCCCATCAGGAAGCTTGTACAAGCCTCTAGCCTCCTCCATCAGAGGACAGACAAAAGAAGAAAGGAGGAGAGTCCCACAGAGCCTACAACAAAAACCACATTACAGAAAGTTAATCATGATGAAAAAGCAGAAAGTTATGTCCCAGATGAAGGGACAAGATAAAACCCCAGAAAAACAACTAAATGAAGTGGATATAGACAACCTTCCTGAAAAAGAATTCAGAATAATGACAGTGAAGATGATCCAGGATCTCAGAAAAAGAATGGAGAAGGTGCAAGAAATGTTTACCAAAGACCTACAAGAACTAAAGAACAAATAAACAGAGGTGGTCAGTACACTGGAAGGAATCAATAGCAGAATAGCTGAGGCAGCAGAATGGATAAGTGTCATGGAAGACAGAATGGTGGAATTCACTCACTGCCACAAAACAGAATATAGAAAAAAGAATGAATAGAAATGAAGACAGCTTAAGAGACTTCTGGGACAACATTAAACACACCAATATTTGCATTACAGGAGTCCCAGAAGGAGAAGAGAGAGAGAAAGGACCTGAGAAAATATTTGAAAAGAAATAGCTGAAAATTTCACTAACATGGGAAAGGAAATAGTCAGCTACGTCCAGGAATCACAGAGTCCCAGGCAGGTTAAACCCAAGGCAGAACACATAGTAATCAAACTGACAAAAATTAAAGACTAAGATAATTAAAAGCCAAAAGGGAAAATGACTAATAGCATACAAGGGAACTCCCATAAGATTATCAGCTGATTTCTCAACAGAAATTCTACAAGCCAGAAGAGAATAGTATGATATATTTAAAGTGATGAAAGAGAAGAACCTACAACCAAGAATACCCAGCGAGACTCTCATTCATATTTGATAGAGAAATCAAAAGCTTTCCAGACAAGCAAAAGTTAAAAGAGAATTCAGCACCAGGAAACCCAAGATAAGGAAAAAATCTACAAAAAATAAACCCAAAACAATTATACATATTGATAATTACCTTAAATATAAATGGATTAAATCTACCAACCAAAAGACGAGTGGCTGACTAGATGAAAACATGTGCTTGTATGCACTTCCACTTACCACCTCACTCTGCTTTTAACCCCCTAAATTGTATGTAATTATTTTGTATTGTTAGGTTAATCTTGTTTCCACTGTGGCTTGTGATTGTAATTATATTTTATTTTTTATCTGGCTACGGACTGTGAAAACAGATAAACATCTTTTACTATTGTGATTATGTAGCTATTACTCATTTAATACCTTTGTATCATGATTGGTCAACATAAAATAATAGAATTCTATGTCACTAAAACTACCATTTAATAGAAAAACCTATAATCACTTTTTAAATTTTTTTCATTTATTTTCAATTGAATGATAATTGCTTCACAATATTATGTTGGTTTCTGCCATACATCAGCATGAATCAACCATAGGTGTATGTCCCCTTCCTCTTGAACCTTCCTCTCACCTCCCACCCCATCCCACCCCTCTAGGTTTTTACAGAGCCCCAGTTTGAGTTCCCTGAGTCATAGAGCAAATTCCCAGTGGCTATCTGTTTTACATATGGTAGTGTATATGTTTCCATGCTACTCTCTCCATTCGTCCCACCCTCTCCTTCCTTGCCCCTGGTGTCCATAAATCTGTTCTCTATATCTGCTATATCTCTCTATTGCTGCCCTCCAAATAGGTTCATCAGTACCATCTTTCTAGATTCTATATGTATACATTAATATATGATATTTGTTTTTCTTTGTGACTTAACTTCACTCTGTAAATAGGCTCTCGGTTCATCTACCTCAAATGCATTCCTTTTTATGGCTGAGTAATACTCCATTTTGTACATGTACCACAGCTTATTTATCCATTCATCTGTCAACAGACATCTAGGTTGCTTCCATGTCCTAGCTATTGTAAATAGTGCTACAGTAAACATTGGGGCACATGTATCTTTTTCAGTTATGGTTTTCTCAGGGTATATGCCCAATAGTGGGATTGTTGGGTCATATGGTAGTTTTAGTCCTAGTTTTATAAGGAATCTCTATACTGTCTTCCATAGTAGCTGTATCAGTTTATGTAATTACTTTTTAAATCCAGATGCACGTTAGAATTATCTTGGAATTTTTTGAAAAATACAGATGCCCAGATACTATTTTTTTCGCCAAAGCTCCAGATGTGATTCTGATGAGCAGCCATGTTTGAAAACAACTGAACTATATGATGATCTTTTATTTTTATCTAGTTTATTTCACTTTTTCTATTTCATTTAGTTTATGTTTTCCAATTTCTCTTTTTGTTGTTCTTTCTCAAGACTTTATCAAGTGTAGTAGAAAAGGTTTTGTGTATATATGTATCTGCATATATATAATTTGTGATATGTATATATTTTAGAAAAATTATGAATTTTCCCTAGCTAAAAAATGTATGACATTTTGATTCCACTTGTTTGACTAAGTATGAGTAGAATGCTAGATTTCTAATTTATATTCACTCAAAACTTTAATACAATTCCATTTATTCTTTCATATACTATTACTGTTAAAAGTCTAGAAAGCTTGTTATCTTAGTGATGTAAAAAATTTGAGGCTTGAAACTTCTATTAAAATAATCTAATTCTGAGAATATAAAGAAATACTATGTTGTTTTAAGAAACAGAAAATTTAACATGTGATGCAATATTATTAACTAAATTACAGATTTTGTTCAGATTTCACAAAATTTTATGCTTGTGTCCATTTTTTGTTCTCATACATTATTCAAGATTCCACATTGTATTTAGTTTCATTGAGCAACTTCAGCTACATGCAATAAATTCTGATAAATTCTCTTTTTATTTTTATTCTGTTGCAGATACTTTCTAATTTTCCTTGTTACAGCTTCTTAGATACACCCATCACTTAAAAGTGGACATTTAATTTCCAAATACATGGGTTTTTTAAGTATCTTTGATATTAATCTCTCATTTTGATATTGATTTCTTATTTAAATGCTTTTTTCTCTGCAATCATCCTGTGTTTTTTCAGTTTTTTAACTTTATTGAGGCTTTCAGTGGCTAAGTCAAAGGTCTCTCTTGGTACGTGTCACATTGCATATGTGGTTTATTTTCAAATATCTTTTGATACTGATTTCTAACATAGTTCCACAGTGGTTAGACTCTGTATGATTTCAAAACCTTTCGACCGTGAAATTTTTGCACCTTGTTTTATGTCCCTGGATATGTTCTACTGTCTCCTGGTTTATAGTCTTTGGGAACTTGAATAGAATTTGTATCCTGTTGTGTGAAAATTGTGTAAATCTTAATTATGTTGAATTGGTTCATAGTGCTTTTTGAGTCTGCTGCATCCTTCTACTTCTGTCTATTCATTCTATTAATTTTTGAGGGTTTGATATTGAAACTCCAACTAAAAATCTGAATTTATCTACTTCATAAGTGTAATATATAGTGGAACTCCATGTAACTTTGTTCTGTATTTTCCAAGTCTCCTATACGTGTGTTATCATACGTAATTTAAAAAATAAAATGAAAAATTTAAAAAGAAATGTGTCCTGCATTCATAGCTAGGTAGAGACTGTCAACACAAAGATTAGTATTTTTAAATTACAGTAAATTGACTTCAAGTAAAACAGATTACCCTCCGTAATCAGTTTTTACCTTCAAAGCGAAAACTGAGGTTTCCTGGAGAAGGATTTCTGCCTCAAGATTCTAACAGAAATTCTGCCTGGGTTTCCAGCCTACTGGCCTGCCCTACACATTTCAGACTCAAGATCACAACATCATGAATTTATATATGATGTTGATTTATACATGATGAATTTATACAGATTTCAGACTCAAGATCACAACTACATGAATTTATAGCCTGCTAGCCTGCTCTACAGATTTCAAACTTGCCAACCCCTATATTGTGTGAGCCAGTTCCTTAAAATAAATCTCTATCGATATATGCAAAAATAAAGATTAATATAAGCTCTCTTCCAAACACGGGACTGAGTCAGGTCAAGAAAATTAAGAGATTCAATAAAACTGCAGATTCAGTAAAACTGATTCTTGACAAGCTTCTCTGAAAATTAGAGATTTAGAAAATTAGAAATTAGAAAATTGGGGAGATAATTGACTGAGGACAGCAATAAGGGAAGCTCCAAACAGGATACAGGTTTTTCTCCTGCTTCAGAAAAAACAGAACTCAGTGCAAGAGGGCTTCAATGCTTTTTTAGTTTATATGTCACTTCATGAGGTCTTGCTATGGAACATGCTACAGCTGACAGAATTTAAAGGTGCCCTTCTCTTCTGGAGCACAGGATTGCTCACAGAAGCTGTGGGTTTCTTCCTCGGTGTTGGCAGAGCACCCATTGTTTAATAATAATGGGATGCAACTCTGATAGAATCAGTGCTACAGTGATTGTGACAGTAATACCTGTAAACCTCTTGTTCTTGGATTTTAGGAAGGCTACCCAGAAATGGAGATTCTCTCTCTGATGATCAAGTCCTGGAACATTGGCATACTTCAGTACAGTAGACGCATGTATGTATCTACTGAAAAATGGTGCAGCCTGGCACTGCGTCTCCTTGACTACCTTGGATCCCTCAAGAGCACCTATGAAACTCAGGTGAGGAAGAAGAAGGTTAGGGGGTGGATGGCATGACTCAGGGGATAAAGAGGTTCTATCTAGCTCTCAGTAAGGGCACAACCCTACCTTAGTTGACTAGGAAAGGATCTTGACCATTGTTCCTCTTGGTAGTTCCATGAACTGCATGAGTTATGGGACTATAAACAGTAATTTCTTATAGTGAAAACCAGGAAGAATGGCAAACAAGGCAAATTTAGGAATAGCAAGTGGAATCTAATTAAGAAAAATGCCAAGGGTGAGCTCAGGAAAGATGTATCACTGTCAGTGCCAGTGCACATAGGGAAGACCTCTCTGCAGACAATGACTATTTAAAAAGACATTTTCTGCAGGAATTATTTTGAGCAGAATTATTTCTGAGCCCTTAGCTCACCAGGAGAGGCTTGATGGAGAAAAAGGTTTTGTATCAAATAAGAGGAAAGGGTACCTTATCTTTTATAGTAACTGCTAGTAAAATTAAACCTAGTGTCACAGGATCCCTTTTCCCCAAGAGAGCACTGTATGTTCTCCCCAGAGTGGTGCTTCAGGTCTCAGAAGGTAAAGGTTAGATTCTCATGCCATCAACATGGGTCTGGGAAGTTTTCGCACATTTCCCTTCCTTTCAAGAAATCTATTTGCTGTTCTCTTTCCCAGGTGAATATTCTGTACAGTGAGCTTGTGGAAGCACTAGGTAAAAAGAAGGGGTCAGCTTTTAATGAAGAGTGAGAACTGCTGGAACAAGGTATATACACTGGCAAGCTGACAGCAACTTGAAGATGTGTGGTTCTAAGATGTTGAATGTTTAAATTCTTACCAAACTTGCTGTTTTGTTTCTGTTTTCTCCTGCCCTGTTTTCATGTTGTTAAGTGAAATTTCCAAAAATAAAAGCATTTTGACTTTTACTGTTGTGACCAGCTCATTTCTGAGGGACAAATGATTTTTCCAAAGTGCTAAGGAACATATATACATATATATATTGGGCTTTCCTGGTGGCTCAGACGGTAAAGAATCTGCCTGCAATGCAGGAGACCCAGGTTCATTCCCTGGGCTGAGAAGATCCCCTGGAGGAGGAAATGGCAACCCACTCCAGTATTCTTACCTGGAGAATTCCATAGACAGAGGAGCCTAGAGGGCTATAGTCCATGGGGTTGCAAAGAGTCCAGACACAATGGAGCAGCTATTGAAATGGCCTATGTGAGAGCAAGATGATTCATGCCCCATGTGAACAAAAGGGGATGTTCATCCTGATCCAATACAGATTGCATTTTATTCGAGAAGTGCTCTAACTCCCAATACCTGAACATAACAGAGAACCATAGACTCTTGATTCATCAGATGGACCTTAGTGGTCTGTGGGCCCAGCATTGATCAGATTTCATGAAATCTATGACATCCTTAAGACTTGGTTGTCCAGGCTTTTATCAGAACATACCCTGACAGAAAACACAATCCTGAGACAATGCAATCCACCATTTTTTTTTGCTAATTGGTAAAATACACTTCCACATACTAAACAGAAATTTGTCTCATAGCAAGTTTGCTTCCTCTGTCCCCCTATCATCCTGGCTTTTTTCTTCTGGTTATACAGCCTCAGACTCCCTCACCTGTTCCTCCTATGATGTAGTTACCTTACCTTTCCCAGAGCCAAAGCCCACCAGTGAGGTCTGACCCACACAGAGTTCAGCAACCTCATTCTGGCTAGAGTTGCATTAGTGTACTGTAAGATTACACTGACTTTTTTCCCCAGTTGGTTTGTATTAACATTTATTAACTTACGATTTTGAAATAGTTTCATACTCACAGAAAAGGTGCAAATTGCTACATACCCTTTACCCAGAGTCCCCATTTGTTAATATTTTAGCACACTGCCTTACCATTCTCTGTTTCTTTCTGAATCATTCAAGATTAATTTGCAGACTTCTCACTCCATTACCCCTTTGCCACATTGTGTATTTCCTAGAAACAAGAATACTATTCTCCCAAATGACCACAGTACAGCAGTCAATATTAGAAAATTCACAATGATACAATTCTACCACCTAATCCACAGACTCCTTTCAAATTTCATTGATTGTCTTAATAAAGTCCTTTATAAGTTCAGGATCATAAGTTGCTTTTAGATGTCATGTCTCTCATCTGCAAACCCAAAGTTTCTCAGTCTTTCCTGATCTTTCATGACCTTGACACTTTTGAAGATTACTTTGTAACATGAACCTCCACTTTGGTGTAGCTGGTGTTTCCTAATGATTATACATTTTTTTTTTATTTCTAAAAAAGAATTTTATTAAAAAAGCACAAATGCAAAGAAATGAACAGAGGAAAATTTATGCGTCGAACCTGGACTGGTCACTTATGATAATATACATGCTACAATTCCATTCTCTCCAATCATTCCACCTTCACCCTCTCCCACAGAGTCCCAAAGACTGTTCTAAATGCCTATGTCTCTTTTGCAGTCTCTTATACAGGGTTCAGGTTACCATTTTTCTAAATTCCATATATATGCGTTAATATACGGTATTGATGTTCTTCTTTCTGGCTTACTTCACTCTGTATAATTAGCTCCAATTTCATCCACCTCATTAAAACTGATTCAAATGCATTCTTTTTGATGGCTGAGAAATACTCCATTGTGTATATGTACCAAAGCTTTCTTATCCATTCGTCTGCAGATGGGCATCTAGGTTGCTTCCATGTCCTGGCTATTATAAACAGTGCTGCAATGAACATTGGAGTACATGTGTCTCTTTCAATTCTGGTTTCCTCGGTGTGTATGCCCAGGAGTGCGATCGCTGGATCATATGGCAGTTCTATTTCCAGTTTTTTGAGGAATCTCCACACTGTTCTCCATAGTGGCTGTACTAGTTTGCATTCCCACCAACAGTGTAAGAGGGTTCCCTTCTCTCCACACCCTCTCCAGCACTTATTGCATGTAGACTTTTGGATAGCAGCCATTCTGACTGGTGTGAAATGGTATCTCATTGTGGTTTTGATTTGCATTTCTCTGATGATGAGGGATGTTGAGCATTTTTTCATGTGTTTATTAGCCATCTTTATGTCTTCTTTGGAGAAATGTCTGTTTAGTTCTTTGGCCCATTTTTTGATTGGGTCACTTAGTTTTCTGGAATTAAGCTGCAGGAGCTGCTTGTATAATTTGGAGATTAATCCTTTATCAGTTGCTTCATTTGCTATTATTGTCTCCCATTCTGAAGGCTGTCTTCTCACCTTGCTTAGAGTTTCCTTTGCTGTGCAGAAGCTTTTGATTTTAATTAGGTCCCATTTGTTTATTTTTGCTTTTATTTCCAATATTCTGGGAGGTGGGTCTTGGAGGATCCTGCTGTGATTTATGTCGGAGAGTGTTTTGCCTACGGTCTCCTCTAGGAGTTTTATAGTTTCTGGTCTTACATTTAGATCTTTAATCCATTTTGAGTTTATTTTGGTGTATGGTGTTAGGAAGTATTCTAGTTTCATTCTTTTACAAGTGGCTGACCAGTTTTCCCAGCACCACTTGTTAAAGAGACTGTCTTTTCTCCATTTTATATTCTTGCCTCCTTTGTCGAAGATAAGGTGTCCATAGGAGCGTGGGTTTATCTCTGGGCTTTCTATTTTGTTCCATTGATCTATATTTCTGTCTTTATGCCAGTACCATACTGTCTTGATGACTGTGGCTTTGTAATAGAGCCTGAAGTCCGGCAGGTTAATTCCCCCAGTTCCATTCTTCTTCCTCAAGATTGCTTTGGCTATTCGAGGTTTTTGGTATTTCTATACAAATTGTGAGATTATTTGTTCTAGTTCTGTGAAAAATATCGTTGGTAGCTTGATAGGGATTGCATTGAATGTTTAAATTACTTTGGGTAGTATACTCATTTTTACAATATTTATTCTTCCAATCCACGAACACGGTATATTTCTCCATCTATTCATGTCCTCTTTGATTACTTTCACTAGTGTTTTATAGTTTTCTATGTACAAGTCTTTTGTTTCCTTAGGTAGATATATTCCTAAGTATTTAATTGTTTTCATTGCAACAGTGAATGGAATAGTTTCCTTAATTTCTCTTTCTATTTTCTCATTATTAGTGTATAGGAATGCAAGGGATTTCTGTGTGTTGATTTTATATCCTGCAACTTTGCTCTAATCATTGATTAGCTCTAGTAGTTTTCTGGTAGAGTCTTTAGGGTTTTCTGTGTAGAGGATCATGTCATCAGCGAACAGTGAAAGCTTTACTTCTTCTTTTCCAATTTGTATTCCTTTTATGTCTTTTTCTGCTCTGATTGTTGTGGCCAAAACTTCCAGAACTATGTTGAATAGTAGTGGTGAGAGTGGGCATCCTTGTCTTGTTCCTGACTTTAGGGGAAATGCTTTCAGTTTTTCACCATTGAGGATAATGTTTGCTGTGGGTTTGTCATATGTAGCTTTTATTATGTTGAGGTATGTCCCTTCAATTCCCACTTTCTGGAGAGTTTTTATCAAAAATGGATGTTGAATTTTGTCGAAGGCTTTCTCTGCATCTATTGAGATAATCATTATACACTTTTGATTATACATTTTTGGTAAGCACACCACAGAAGGGATGTGTTCTCAGTGCATCACACCAACAGACACACAATGTCAGTTTGTTTCATTGATGGGTAAAGTTAAGACAATGTATACCATATTAATAATTCATAATTATGAAGTATCTTGTGGAAGATACTTTAAGATCAAATATCCTGTTCCTCATTAAACTCTCACTCACTAGTTTTAGCATCTACAAATGACTTTCCTGAATCCATTTTTACTGTGGTGGTTACTAAATGTTGATTTTTTTTTAATTTCCATCATTCCCTCTTCACTTATTAGTTGGCATGTATAAAGAAGAGCATTCTCCCCTTATTTATTCATATTTTTAAAATATATTTTAGTATAGACTAAACTTTGGCCACCTGATGAGAAGAGCTGACTCATTTGAAAAGACCCTGATGCTGAGAGGGATTGGGGTGGGAGGAGACGGGGACGACAGAATGAGATGGCTGGATGGCATCACTGACTCGATGGACATGAGTTTGAGTGAACTCCAGGAGTTGGTGATGGACAGGGAGGCCTGGCGTGCTGTGGTTCATGGGGTCGCAAAGAGACACAACTGAGCGACTGAACTGAACTGAATGGATTCCTATCTTATTCAATGTTATAATACACTATTACCACTATTTTGCTACTCAAAAATGCCACCTATGTCCTTTTGACATGTCCCCAACATTCACTAAACACTTCCTTACTCTGTGACAAAATAAGATGTTGCAGGCTCATCTTGTACTTTCCCTGCTCCTGCGCTGGAATCAGTTATTTCTCCAAGGATCCCATATTCCTTTTGATGGAGAATGGTAGTTAATTATCCAAGATCTGAGTGCTAGGTGTACTCATTAGTACTAGGGTGCAATTGTTTCTACAGCCTCTCAGTGGACAGAATTAGGAAATAAATGTGTGGGTGTATACATACAGGTAAATGTGTGTTCTGCTAAGTCTCTTCAATTGTGTCTGACTCTTTGCGACCTTATGGACCGTAGCCCACCAGGCTCCTCTGTCCGTGGAATTCCCCAGGCAAGAATACTGGAATGGGTTTCTGTACCTTCCTCCAGAGGATCTTCCTGAACCAGGGATCTAACCTGAGTCTCTTAAATCTCCCGCATTGGCAGGCGGGTTCTTTACCACTAGCGCCACCTGGTGAATATATGTATGTATAAAACTTCATACTGATATGAACATACTGATACTTAACTGAGTTCATACTGATACTTCCATTTTCAATCCAACACCAGAGGGTTTATTCTAGCCTTCCTCCTTTTCCATATGTGCAACTGTCTCTACCAACATTGAGAAACCTGACTCCTATTAACTTCAAATATTCACTTATTTGCTCAGTCTCCCTGTTTGAGAATGATCTCCCAGTCAGGCCTCAGTCCTAATGCCACCATACTGACCATGAGGGCCGCCCCTTCAGCCAAAAAGCCCTGGCAAATACTAGCCAAGTCATCATCCAAGCTCCCAGCCCAGGGAAGGAGCAAACTGAGTCCCTTGCCGAGCCCCCCACCAAAGGGAAGGGCAAGGAAGCACATTTACATTTAAGCAGGCATTTCATATTGTTGACTCACGAGACTTATTGTTTACTCTCCCAGTGTTCACCTTGGGTTTTTTCCTATTTAGTTTTTGAGAAGTCAGCTCAAGTGTCATTTCCTCAAAGAAACCTTTCTCAACCAGGTCAGGTTCCCTTGTCATACGCTGTCTTAGTGCTCTGTTTTATTCTTCATAGTTTGTAGATAACATATTTCCTTGTGGACTAATTTGATTAACATCTGTCTCCCTCAATAGTCTTTAAGCTGCAGAAGGGCAGACAGTGTGTATATCCCAGTGTCTAGCACAGTGCCTGGCACTTTCAGTAAGTATATTAATGAATGAAAACTAAACTTTTTTCATATATCCTATTAATTGATGTCTCAGCTTGTACTCAGAGAAGGCAATGGCACCCCACTCCAGGAGCCTGGAAGGCTGCAGTCCATGGGGTCACTAGGAGTCGGACACGACTGAGTGACTTCACTTTCACTTTTCACTTTCATGCATTGGAGAAGGAAATGGCAACCCACTCCAGTGTTCTTGCCTGGAGAATCCCAGGGACGGGGTGGGCCTGGTGGGCTGCTGTCTATGGGGTTGCACAGAGTCAGACACGACTGAAGCGACTTAGCAGCAGCAGCTTGTACTTCCAGTCTAAGTGCATTTATCACTATTAAACTGTTCTCACCAGTTGTTCTTTTTAAAATTTCTTTGTTACAGTGTTATCCCTCTCAGACCCACATTATCTGCATATTTCATCAGTGCACCAAGTAGGTGAAAAGATGTACTTAATAGGGAAGGGCTGAGACAAAGCTTGGTGGCAGGCCTTGCAGTCCTACCCACAAGTTCGTTCATTCATGCAACAAACACTTTCTGAACACTTTCTACGATGTATTGGACATGGTTATAGGTACTGGGGATAAAGTCATGAATGAATTAGAGGACAAGGTCTCTCCTTCGAGGAGCTCACATCCAGGTGGAGGTGACAGATAAATTAGTATATAAACTAAACTTTGATCCATTAACTAGACTTTGGGATGATCACTCACCCATTCCATAATTTCACAAGGAAAAAAATGTCACACGAGTGGCTGTCAATGCCTTGCTGAATCTAGATACACTATGTCTACAATGTTCCCCAGCTTTACCCATTTCAGAAAAGAAAATGAGCTTTGTCTTGTACTCTTCTTAGGTAGAGTTTTATAAACCCTTTGTGATCACTACTTCCCTTCCAGGTCTCATGCAAACCATCCTTTCCCATACATAGAAACTTGCCTGGGATTAAGATGAAATTTGCCTATCTAAAGCTTATGAAACCTACCATCCTCCCTTTAAAAAGGAGTATTTGTCCTTCTCTAAGTTTGCTGGGAGAAATATTGATAACCTCAGATATGCAGATGACACTACCCTTATGGCAGAAAGTGAAGAGGAACTCAAAAGCCTCTTGATGAAAGTGAAAGAGGAGAGTGAAAAAGTTGGCTTGAAGCTCAACATTCAGAAAACTAAGATCATGGCATCTGGTCTCATCACTTCATGGGAAATAGATGGGGAAACAGTGGAAACAGTGTCAGATTTTATTTTTTGGGCTCCAAAACCACTGCAGATGGTGATTGCAGCCATAAAATTAAGACACTTTTTGGAAGGAAAGTTATGACCAACCTAGATAGCATATAAAAAGCAGAGATATTACTTTGCCAACAAAGGTCCGTCTAGTCAAGGCTATGGTTTTTCCAGTGGTCATGTATGGATGTGAGAGTTGGACTGTGAAGAAAGCTGAGCGCCGAAGAATTGATGCTTTTGAACTGTGGTGCTGGAGAAGACTCTTGAGAGTCCCTTGGACTGCAAGGAGATCCAACCAGTCCATCCTAAAGGAGATCAGTCCTGGGTGTTTATTGGAAGGACTGATGCTGAGACTGAAACTCCAATACTTTGGCCACCTCATGCAAAGAGTTGACTCATTAGAAAAGGCCCTGATGCTGAGAGGGATTGGGGGCAGGAGGAGAAGGGGACGACAGAGGATGAGATGGCTGGATGGCATCACCAACGCAATGCACATGAGTTTGGGTGAACTCTGGGAGTTGGTGATGAACAGGGAGGCCTGGTGTGCTGTGATTCACGGGATAGCAGAGTCGGACACGACTGAGCAACTGAACTGAACTGAGACTGCCAGCATTTTTCTTGTTCCCCATGGTTACAAACACCAGTGCAATGATCTCATCTACAGGTTCTTTAAACATCCTGAAATACAACCTGTCTCAGCCAGGAAACTCAAAATCATTTAAAGCACTCTGATGCTTTCCTACAATTTTCTTATTTACCATGATCCTCAGTTCCCTCTTTACCAATGTCTGCTTGACCCTTTCCAGTCTAATGGACAGAGTTTGTATGGTGGAGAAGACTAGAGCAAGGGAGGAATTAAAGAGGTTGTCTGTCAGCATTACACCATTTCATTTTTTACCCTGTGGTACTACTGGAATTCTTTTTACATGTGTTTATATTACGTTTAAAATTTTTAAAACTAATTCTAATTAAAACATACTATTCTGCCCTAACTTGAAGACTTCATATCCTCCTTGATTTGCTTCTTGATGCAAACAAACTGAAAACAAGCCTCTTTTTCTTACTCCTAGCATTAGCTCATTTGGTGTCAGGCCTTCCTGATATAATTTTAACAGCTCCATGTTACTATTTTATATTCATGTTTGGTCAGATGCCCTCTCTCCACCTTTTATTTTTTTTTTTTTTGAACAGAGGAAAATTTATGCGTCGAACCTGGACTGGTCACTTATGATAATATACATGCTACAATTCCATTCTCCCCAATCATTCCACCTTCACCCTCTCCCACAGAGTCCCAAAGACTGTTCTAAATGCCTATGTCTCTTTTGCAGTCTCTTATACAGGGTTTAGGTTACCATTTTTCTAAATTCCATATATATGCGTTAATATACGGTATTGATGTTCTTCTTTCTGGCTTACTTCACTCTGTATAATTGGCTCCAATTTCATCCACCTCATTAAAACTGATTCAAATGCATTCTTTTTGATGGCTGAGAAATACTCCATTGTGTATATGTACCAAAGCTTTCTTATCCATTCATCTGCAGATGGACATCTAGGTTGCTTCCATGTCCTGGCTATTAAAAACAGTGCTGCAATGAACATTGGAGTATATGTGTCTCTTTCAGTTCTGGTTTCCTCGGTGTGTATGCCCAGGAGTGCGATCGCTGGATCATATGGCAGTTCTATTTCCAGTTTTCTGAGGAATCTCCACACTGTTCTCCACCTTTTAAATGTCTCATCATCAAAGAACTCCTTCATTTACATCATTTTCTTTCCATACTTTTATTTTTACTTCTTCATTAAAATACTCCACAATTATAAGGTCAGAATTTAGCTTTTAAGAGCTTTAAAACCCTTTTGGAAGGGCAGTTGAGTAGAAAGTGTAAGAAAACTAACAGTGAATATACTACTAAGCACGGAGCCCTTCATGTGTGCCATCCCATCTAATTGTTGTCACAACCCTGGAAGGAGGTGGTGCCTTTCTATTGTTGCTGTTCCTTCCTTCTTTCCTTTCTTTCTCCCTCCTTCCCTGTCATTCCCTGTCATTCTGTGGGCAACAGGCTCAGAGTTTAAGTCACTTAATCAAGGTCACACAGCAGGTAAATGGCAGAGCGATGATTGAAAACTAGATCTATTAGATCCCTGCTCTTTGCCCTCATGCTACCTTTTCTCTGAACCATCTGAAGTCTGCCTTCTTAAATTCTAGAGCAAAATACCTTACTATGTCCAGCCTTATGCTGTCAAAACTCCAGAGCTATTATGGTTACTCTTCGTTTCCACTTCACTAATCAGTTCTTTGTTATTGGTCAGAATTGGGTCATGGAAAACAGTTTGCTTGTGGATTTACTTTCTGAGGGGAAATACTGTCAGCAAGACAAGTAAAATATTTCAAAATGACTGCAAAAGAGACATAGGCATTTAGAACAGTCTTTGGGACTCTGTGGGAGAGGGTGAAGGTGGAATGATTGGGGAGAATGGAATTGTAGCATGTATATTATCATAAGTGACCAGTCCAGGTTCGACGCATAAATTTTCCTCTGTTCATTTCTTTGCATTTGTGCTTTTTTAATAAAAATACTTTTAACTGTAAAGAAAAAAAATTATAAAAAATAAATAAATTTTGAGAAAGTCACAAAAAAAAAAAAATAAGCAAATGAAACAATAGAAACCCTGGACAAAGTACCTCATTGCTGCTAAATCTTGCCCAATGCCATTTTTGTGATCTGTGTCAGGAATACATCAGCCATTTCTCCCATTTTGTAAAGTGCTGTGTGACATGCTTACACTATATTACTTCGGCTCCTTTCTCCTTTCAACTTCACCAAAACTCTGTAGAGGACTCTGTTCTCACGTTTGTGGATGTCTATGCCTGGTGTGCTGCGGTTCATGGGGTTGCAAAGTCAGATACGACTGAGCGACTGAACTGAACTGAATTGATGCACACAGCACAATGCCATCTCCCATTCTCAAGGGAGTCTTTCTTTACGTTGTGGTCCTGATACCAAATTCTAGTTGTGTTTCATTCCACCAAGTCTTAACATCTTTTAGTTGATATTTATTGCCTTGAGGTAAAATTTCAAGATTACCTCGTAATACTAGGTTGAACCATATGAAGTTGCCATTTTTGTAAGTCAAAGCAGTAGAATATTGGCAATTTCATGTGGTTAAACCCAGTGTATGTGCTGTGCATTGATACACAAACAGCTTAAGCCATAAATTCTACTTACGACTTTTCCCAGATGTATTCTCCTATGATTGAACAGGAAACTCTTCCATTGCTGTTCTTGTTGTTGCAGCTGATATCACTCATAGTAATTGATATTATCAGATCATTTTCCTCCTTTCCCCTCCATGGGTAAACACATTTTCCCCAGTTATCATAGAGAACTCTGTCCCTAGCCAAGAGCCCAGCAATCCAATATTTTAAACTATAGTCCAGACAAAGAAATCCTATTCTGCAATTCCATCTCTATAGGCAGCTATTTCACCATTCATATTTTCTTAAGTATCAGTTTTCTTTTGTAAGGGAAAAAAACACTTTGATCGATCAGGTCATTGAATTTTCCAGTCACGATAGTCATTGGGGATGGTTTCTATGTCTCCTTTGGTGGGCCATTCATTCCTACCAGATGTCCACCTGTTAAGAGGTGAAGGAAGGTGGAAATGGGCATTTGTTTGATAACTTTACCATGGCTCTCAGCTAAACTGCAATGAAAATACATGATCAGAGAAAATATTCAAACTATGTCAGCATACTTATAGCCCTCTCCACATTGTCAACCCAGAAGCCATCAACCATTCATTAATTCATCTGTCCATCCAGCCAATGAGTAATTGTGGTTTAGACCCAGATCCTACCCTCAGTGAGTTTATAGTCTAATAAAGGAACTGGTTAGGCTTACAATTAATGCATTACAATGATTATAATATTAAAGATAGAATATGACTAATATAAAAGTAGGGGAAATGTGTTGGGATTCCAAAAGAGGGGATCAGGAAATATTTTGTGGAGAAGGTTGAACTGGATTTGGACATAAGGGACAAGGGGAAGAGTATTCTAGGCAAAACAAAACAACAACAACAACAACAAAAACCCAGCATGGCAAAGGCATAGTCTTCTGGTAGTAGAAATAGTGAATGGTTCCTTTTATGTGCAGTATAGAGTGCTTCAGGTAAATATTGGGGAAAAGCTTTGAAATATAGGTTGGAAGATTATGGAGGATCTCCAACACCTGACTAAGGCATTTGAACTTGATTCTCTAAGCCATGGAAGAATTTGAGCTGGGGAGTGGTATGGTCAGACTGTGGGAACATTAATCAGGGCAACAGTGCGTGAAGTGGATTGGAAGGGAGAGTCTCAGTTCAGTTCAGTCGCTCAGTCGTGTCCAACTCTTTGCGACTCCATGGACCATAGCACGCCAGGCCTCCCTGTCCATCACCAACTCCCATTTACCCAAACTCATGTCCATTGAGTCGGTGATGCCATCCAACCATCTCATCCTCTGTCATCCCCTTCTCCTCCTGCCTTCAATCTTTCCCAGCATCAGGGTCTTTTCAATGAGTCAGCTCTTCACATCAGGAGGCCAAAGTATTGGTTTCAGCTTCAACATCAGTCCTTCCAATGAACACCCAGGACTGATCTCCTTTAGGATGGACTGGTTGGATCTCCTTGCAGTCCAAGGGACTCTCAAGAGTCTTCTCCAACACCACAGTTCAAAAGTATCAATTCTTTGGCGCTCAGCTTTCTTTACAGTCCAACTCTCACATCCATACATGACTATGGAAAAACCATAGTCTTGACTAGACGGCTAGAGGAAGCCTAATTTGTAAATCATTATAATGTCTCTATTTCACCCTTTTATAAGGCCCCACACTCTTCATGAATAGCACTTATGTTTGTAAATATTTCTATGACTTTTTGATGCCTGTCTCCTCCACAGTGAACTCTATAAGGGCAGACTTATCTGTTTTGCTCACTGTTGTATCCCAAGGGCCTGACACATAGAATTGTTTGTTGAATGAATGAAATAATGAATAATTGAATTGGGATAATAGCAGTAAAAACAGTGATGGTGGATGTGAGGACTATTAGAGAGACATAGACATGATGCAAAGATTTCAGGTCTGTGTGGGGAGAATGTTTCAACTGTGAAATATAGTAGAGGGCTTTCTCTATAAAAGTATAAAATCTGTTGGTCTGGAATTCATGATGACTTGTGAGAGCAGTTTCAGTGGAGTGGTGAGGGCAAAAGCCAGACTGCAAAGAATAATACCAAGGCGGGAAGTAGTAAGAAATAGATGAGGCAGCACAGCACAGCAGCAAAATGCAGAACCAAACTGGCCAGGTAAAAATCCTTGCTCTCCCACTCACTAGCTGTACAACTTTGGGTGAAGTGCTTAGCCTCACTTTGGACCTGTTTCTTGCTTATAAAGTTCCCATAACAAGTTATATAGAGTTGTTGTAAATAAGTAAATACATGCAAAGTTGGTAGAGCAATGCCTGACACCTATTATAGTAAGTCCTTCTGAAGGTTTGTAAGTATTATTTGGCTCTTGCTCTCTAGCAGGGTCACGTGTTTCTCTGCACCCACTAACTCTTGACACCCTCTTGTCATTCTATTTCTCCACAAGATCTGAATTTCCCAGCCCTAGGAAAGGTTTCCTATCTTTATGCAGCAGCCAGAGTGAGGTGGGGTTTTTACCTTCTTTTCTGTTGTTTCACAATCTTCCGCTCATCAGTCTTGACTCTGGTTTTTATTCCCCTTTACCTTCTATATTGTCTCTTATTTCTTCTCTGAAAATAGCGGGGTGAACTCTAGTAGACCCCAGAGAGGGAGGGCCTTTTTTGTCTCCTCTACTTAACAGCAAGGGGGTGGGTTCCCCGTTGACTTTTTTAGGATCATTTTTACCTTTACATTTTGAGTTTATGTATTTGCAGTTTCTCAAGAGGCAGGTCAGGTGGTCTGGTATTCCCACTTCTTTCAGAATTTTCCACAGTTTATTGTGATCCACACAGTCAAAGGCTTGGCATAGTCAATGAAGCAGAAATAGAAAGAGATGGGAATACCAGACCACCTGACCTGCCTCTTGAGAAACCTGTATGCAGGTCAGGAAGCAACAGTCAGAACTGTACATGGAACGACAGACTGGTTCCAAATAGGAAAAGGAGTGAGTCAAGGCTGTATATTGTCACCTTGCTTATTTAACTTATATGCAGAGTACATCATGAGGAACGCTGGGCTGGAAGAAGCACAAGCTGGAATCAAGATTGCCGGGAGAAATATCAATAATCTCAGATATGCTGATGACACTACCCTTATGGCAGAAAGTGAAGAGGAACTCAAAAGCCTCTTGATGAAAGTGAAAGAGGAGAGTGAAAAGGTTGACTTGAAGCTCAACATTCAGAAAACAAAGATCATGGCATCTGGTCCCATCACTTCATGGGAAATAGATGGAAAAACAGTGGAAACAGTGTCAGACTTTATTTTTGGGGGCTCCAAAATCACTGCAGATGCTGACTGCAGCCATGAAATTAAAAGACGCTTACTCCTTGGAAAGAAAGTTATGACCAACCTTGATAATATATTAAAAAGCAGAGACATTACTTTGCCAACAAAGGTCCGTCTAGTCAAGGCTATGGTTTTTCCCGTGGTCATGTATGGATGTGAGAGTTGGACTGTGAAGAAAGCTGATCGCCGAAGAATTGATGCTTTTGAACTGTGGTGTTGGAGAAGACTCCTGAGAGTGCCTTGTACCGCAAGGAGATCCAACCAGTCCATTCTAAGGGAGATCGATCCTGGGTGTTCTGAAACTGCAATACTTTGGCCACCTCATGCGAAGAGTTGACTCACTGGAAAAGACTCTGATTCTGGGAAAGGTTGGGGACGGGAGGAGAAGGGGACGACAGAGAATGAGATGGCTGGATGGCATCACCGACTCTGTGGACATGAGTTTGAGTGAACTCTGGGAGTTGGTGATGGACAGGGAGGCCTGGCGTGCTGTGATTCATGGGGTCGCGGAGAGTCAGACATGACCGAGCGACTGAACTGAACTGAACTGATTTGCAGTTTTCCCCTCATTCGGCCTAGGAAACTTCAACCTCTATGACAGGTCAAAGGTAAGGGAAGCTTTTTTTGTGTGGGAATCTTTTTAATGCCTCAAGAGCTGAAAGTTGAAAAGCTGGCATTTAACAAACACAAAGCCAGCAACTGCTGTAAAAGCCCACCCTGGGGCATCACTGCCTGCAGGGCCTCAGAACCAGGAAGCACTTCCTGGTTGGAGTCACAGCTGACAGCCCTCACTCTAGCGAGAAACACCACCAGGAGCTACTATTTGTTGCCATGTGGCACCTACACTCTCCCTAGGAGGCGTCTAGTGGCATGCTTGACACCTCTATTTCCATATTTTCCTAGCACAATTTCTTTGAGGGTAAGTAATCAGAATTGGCACCTTCTTCTATCAGTTTTCTATTTTTCAAGCTGTCCTGGGATCCTACACCTCTACCCATCTGGGGAAAGGAAATTTCCCACATCCTAGTTCACACGCCTCCTGTGGATCCTTTTCCTCTCTCCTTTCCTGCAGGCACTGAGCATGTAATGTTTGATCATGTATAAACCTAATGTGCTCTTGGGCTGTGTTCTTTGCCAGCTGTATTTAAGCCTTTCACATCATCTGCATCACTGTTCATTGGTTTTTCCAACTGCAAATCTACAAAAGGCATGAACTGTCTTTTTGTGACGGATTCTGGATAGTACACGTCCTTTAGAATTCTATTTTATCATCGTCAATGAGCCTTAGAACTGGGAGTGGCTGTAGAGCTCGGTGCAACTTCCTCCTGTTTTAGGTTAAGACTGTGAGGCCCAGAAAGGGGGAGTTCATTCACCAAACATTTATTGAGCATCTAGCATGTATTAGCTGCTGTGAGGGATACAAAGATACATCAGATGCAATCCCAGCCTTCTAGAAGCTTTCTGTCTAGTTGAAGAAGTACATATGGACAAGGAAGAACAGAGTAAGTTCGTATAAACTGCTAAACTGGTGCAAAGGAAGGGAGGGGGAAGGTCTTCTGGAAAGACCAGTGGCATTACCATGAAAAATGCCACTAATCACTGACAGTTGAAGGGTTCCATAGAGATCAGGACTGGAAACATTCCAGACAGAGGCTTTGCTCACAGGTTAAAAGGCAAGTCTAGATTGGTTTATAGGGAAACAGAATAAGATGAAAAAGCAGATCAGGGCCTGCGGAGGGTGTTCAGTATATCCCTCCCCCACAACCCAGACTCCTGTCACCAAGGTGGCCCTGCTGAACTTTTTTTTTTTTCCTGCTGAACTTATAGCTCTAACCTGAATGTCACCTTCTCAGAGAAGCCTTCCCTGGACACCGTCTCTAAGCAGGGCCCCTCTCTATATTACTCTCTATTGACGCATCCTATTTAGTTCTTTCACAGCATTTAGTATAACATGTAATTATATACTTAGTTACTTGTTTGTTGCCCTCTCCCCACTAGACTAGAAGCTCCTTGAGGGCAGGGACTGTCTTCCTTTGATTTGCCATTGTATTTCCAGCACCAAGTACAAGGCCTCTCATAAGGAGCTCGCTGGTCATGGCTCTTCTTATTGTGAGGGTAGTGGCACTGATAATGAAAACAAAGCACTAAATTGAATGGACAACATAAAGAATCAATTTTCAGTAGGAGATTGGATATGATAACCAAAGGAGATAAATCAGATTTTGAGCCTAGGTGACTAAAAAAGTGCTGGCATTTAGGATGGGGGAGAAAAGTGAAGGAGTCTTCAGTTCAGTCGCTCAGTCGTGTCCGACTCTTCGCGACCCCATGAATCACAGCACGCCAGGCCTCCCTGTCCATCACCAACTCCCGAAGTACACTCAAACTCATGTCCACAGAGTCGGTGATGCCATCCAGCCATCTCATTCTCGGTCGTCCCCTTCTCCTACTGCCCCCAACCTTGCCCAGCATCAGAGTCTTTTCCAGTGAGTCAACTCGCCTCATGAGGTGGCCAAAGTATTGCAGTTTCAGCTTTAGCATCAGTCCTTCCAATGAACACCCAGGATTGATCTCCTTTAGAATGGACTGGTTGGATCTCCTTGCAGTCCAAGGGACTTTCAAGAGTCTTCTCCAACACCACAGTTCAAAAGCATCGATTCTTCGGCGATCAGCTTTCTTCACAGTCCAGCTCTCACATCCATACATGACCACGGGAAAAACCATTGCCTTGACTAGACGGACCTTGGTTGGCAAAGTAATGTCTCTGCTTCTTACTTGAAGCCAAAATGCTCCAGGGAGGAATGGAGTCACAAGGAGTTGGGGGTACACAGAAAGATGTTTATCTTTTTGTGACGCTGAGAGAGGAGTCTTTGAAAATAATTTTTGGGAGGTCCGAGCTGACCCTGAGAGCTTTTGGTTACCTGATAAACTTGCACCGAATCAATGAATGGTCAGTAAGAGGGAGCAGAATTGGAGATTGTTCAGTTCCTGGTGAGAAGACAGCAGAGTGAAAAGAAAGGGAGCTAAAGAAGAGGAAGCAGTTGGAAATGAACAGGAGTCCTAATTGACAGAGAAAGATCAGAGAAGTAGCAGGGACTCCAGAACTGAAGTTCTCCACAAAACAGAAAACAAACTTCACATTCACCACAGGTTTGGGCCTCATCAAATCTCTTCCCTCCAAGCTTGAAGGGAGGATGGTTGTGGCAACAGGAAGGCCAGTCTCAGGAGAACATCCTCTTGCAAGTCCTCTTCACTACCAGCAGGCAGGTCTGAATCTTTCTTCTCAAACCACCCACTTTCCAGTCCTCTGACCTGTACTACATAGATGCTTCTGAGAGTGCCAGGATGGACAGGATGCACAGGGACTCCATTAGGTCTAACACATAAACCACCAGTGGTTATCAACCCAATGCTGCAGATAAAATCTAGTGAGGTCTTCACTGCTGAACAGAATATCCTCTGTGACAACTCTTGCTACCAAGACCACATTGGTTCCACAAGAATCAAGGTACACGGGGTGGGGGAGGGGGAGGGGGCACACCAGTTCTGCTATTTCTGGGAAGTGATGAAGAGAAACTTTTTGAGGAAACTGGAATTTTAGCTTCACAATGTTACCTGCAATAATAGAAGTCGTAGAGGTGCCACGGAACTGATTGAATGAATAAGAGGATTAGTGGCATCAAGGTCACAAAATCTGAGGTGGGAACACAAATAAAGGACAAAACATGGGAGCAACTGAGGCAAGCACACCGGGCACCCCGGCAAGCACCTCTTGTGGGCACTTGCTCCTGGGGTTACCTTGAGAAAGCTAAGGCTCTCTCAGCAGCCAGTCTGACACCATGGACCTGCAGTGGTTGGCACTAGGCAAGTATTGTCCCTGTGGAGAGGGCTCCACTGTCCTTTAACACTAGCATTTGTGCTCAAGGAGCCCAATGTCCCTTTTCAGTCCCCTCCTTTTTTGTTTGACTTTGACCCACTCAGGATACTCTCCCTCTAGTCTCTGCCCAGTCCTGCAGCTCAGCCCCCATCTTCCTCTGTATCTGACATATTAGCTTCATCTTTGAGTATTAACTTCCACACTTGTTTTGGGTAAAGATTTTGCTTTCATTAGCTGATTTCTTGAACCACTTTCACCTTAAGATAAAGTTGGTCATTTGTATCTGTATTTTATGTAGTCACGAGATCATCCTAGGAATGTTTTAAAGTCTGTTAAACGAAGAACCCAGGGCGTGACTGGCTGTGTTGTCAGCAGCAAAGCCTGGGAGAGAACACAGTGTTGCCTCCCTGTGGAGATGGTGGTGGTAGAGATCAGGGTCGGGGTGTCCACCTCTGGTCTTTCCAACTTGCTCAGCATCTTCCTGCCGGGGCTGAGTTTTCTCCAGCCGTACCTCCTCCAGGAGGGACAGCAGCTGTGGAGCCAGAGTCTCAGCACAGCGGGATCAGAGGTCAGCTCTCTGTATCCTTTGCACATAGAAGCCAGATTTCCTTAAGACCCCACAGAGTGCTTTGGGGACTTCTTTCTGTCAGGCTGCCTTCTGGTGAATGAGAGAATGTGTGAAAAGAAGCACCCTGCAAACTGCCACATGCCCCAAACAGCTAAGGAGTCATCCCCACTGAGTTCAGCCCCCACACACTCACTCATCGCTCTAGACTTGAATCATAGCAGGATGACCTCAGGGTTCTGCACGCGAGCTGCAGGGACATCAGCCAAGTCACAGACACCTGCTCCAAGTGCTCCTCCTCTCAGCAGAGGGCTGCCAGAATGACTGACACCCTGCTCTGCAACCTGGTTCCATCTCACCCTTGGTTCCCCTACACAGTAACACTTTCTGGTAGCTGGGTTTGCTTACCGTATTTATTACTCAGATTTCTGCTGCTCCCTTGGCTCCTGCTTTCTCTAACAGATGTCTGTGCTGCGGTAGGCACCTCCTGTCTTGTGTACCTTTGGCATTTTGCCCCAAAGGATGCTAATGCCATCCACACACACCTGGCCAGCAGTACTGGAGGCAGTGTTCGGGGCTGGGGATAGAAGACTGAGCATACAGCCTTCACCAAGGACCTGTTACAACCATAGGAGTGTAGAGCCATCCAGAGGAAAACCTGATTTGGGCAGCTGATGGTCACTAGGGAGACAGCTTTTTGGCCCCCAAAGTTTTGGGGCATTTTTCCCACTGCTCTGCCCCACCATCCCCTCTCAACTACTTCAAGAAGGTCTCTGAGCCACAGTTCATCGCAACTATCATTTATTTAAAAATATATGTCTCCTTGGAAGGAACACTGGTCAACCAACTAGTGTCATGCTTGCTTTGAATCTCTGCTTTTCTTTCCTGGGAGGGGTAGAGGGTTGAGCATCATTCAGACTACATCACTTCACATCAGAGAAATAAACAACATTCCCAGCTTACCCCCTCCTCACCAGAGTCATCATCGGCCACCACTTCACCTCTCCTGCCTTCAATCCAGTGCACTGCCCAGGGAAAGCTGCCACCCTTTCTTCACCCACACTCTGGGCCCCAGACTTTACAGTTAGCCTTGTCATGCTGGTAGAACTGTTAACAGATTCCCTAAGTTTGGATGGTAGCACTCAAAGCATCTTCAACATGTGTCGTTTGCAGTGGTTGTGACACAGCGGGCTAGGAAACAACAGACTCAACCCTATGGCTGAGCATATCCACTCTCTTCTCCCCTGTGTTGTGCCTCCAGTGTGGAGCTGAGGGAGGCATGGTGGCGTCAAAGGAGCACAGTAGTGTGGCATGGGGCCTGAGCCATACCTGCCGCCTGCATTTGCGGTCAGAGAAGAAAAGCCCCTTGACCACAATCACTGCTGCATGACTCTGGGAAAAAGCAACAAAGCTTCACATCTCAATGGTAAGTGAATCTTAGCTCTATAGCTCAAACTGACAGTGTTAAAAGTCTACTTTTTTCCTGAAGAAACAGTAAGCTACCAGCTTTTACTGAGGGGGTGGGGTAGGTAGGGCATATGAAGCAGCTGTGGAAAAAACCCAAATCAAACTTTTCATCACGCGGCTGGCCAAGCTAAGGGCTCTCCCACTGTCCCAGCACAGGACTGGACAGCAAGTGACTCCCCATCCCTGCCAGTGGGCCCCATGACAGAGCCTCAGCTGAGCCCAGCACGTCCCTGGCAGGTGAGCGAAGGGACACATTACAATAGGAGCCCCTGCTCCTGTAAGTTCTCACCTGCTCCCCCTTCTGCTGATGGGATGGCCCAACCCGGGTCACATAGTCTATCAGGAGGTCCAGCTCTTCCAGAACATTATGAGCCTTTAGAACACAGTCAAATTGGATTCTACGCATTCACTTAAATAGTAAAAGTAAAATTTGGAAGAATGAAAAGGCTGACACAGTAGCACAACATGGTTTTGGTTTAACAGCAGCTTAAAAATGAACAAAAAGGAAACCTCTCATGCAGACACATCAGGTGGCATAAAACAATCAGCAATTTAATATGGCGGGAGCACCGTTATCCATTCTCTGGCTCCCCAAACGCGGGCCTTACTTGCCCCGAGGGCAGCATCGGCTCTAGGGTCACGGCTCCAAGCATCTGACCCCTGGGCAAAAGCCCTTTCTCGTTGTCCTCTGGCTGATCCCTCCTAGAGAAAAGCCTAGCTCTCAAGAGAATGACCAATGTTGGTGCCCTCAGTCCAGCACTTACTACCACTTTCACTTCCTCCCCAACCAGTTGGGATATAAGATGCCATCTGATTAGAATATGAAAATTAAAGCATTTCTCTAATAACACAGTACCATTGATGAAGTCTCCATAGATTTTCTAGTCCAAATGCATGTGAATATATATATATATTATATGAGAGAGTATAATATATATATATAATAATTTCTATATATTTTATATAAATTACATATATATATCTATATATAAATAAGATACTTTCTGTCGCCATGACGCCGCGCTGTCCTGAGCCGCAAGGCCACATACAGATCGTAGCAAAGCCCGGGAGCCTCTCCTCATATGGTGTGAAGGGCTCACTTCACAAGCTGCGCAGCTGTCCAGTCTGTCTTTCCATCAGTCCTCCTCTCTTCTCTTCTGCTTGGTTTTTTATGAAAACAATGACTCTGATGGATTTGCACCTGTGCTAGTGCTTGGGAAAGGTTCATGCAGGAATGGGCACAGTCACATGATGAGTGAGATGGCATCATCCCAAAATTTAAACTGAAACAAAACAAAAATTTAAAAAAACAGAACAGGACTAGAAAACTTAATTTTTGGACATATCTAAAAAAGGGGACAAGAATAGTAGTCATTTGTTCTCCCCGTGGGGACAGGAATGAAGAGGGAGGAGGGAAGAGGGACTTGATTTCTTCTGCTCACAAGAGAATGGTTGGAGGGGATTCTTCAGAGTTTTTCAGGGGATGGGACCCAAATGTAGTGCCCAGACTGGTCCTCAATGATTTGTTTGATTTTGTTATAAATCTCTTCCAGTGAGTCACCCTGTACAATGGCTGAAAAGGAAAACAGAATTATCATTATGGTCCACAGCAACCCCTCAAACCCTGACAGTCTGGTCCATCCCAACCAGCCCACAGTTCAGCCCAGCTTGTTCACTAGGTAGCAGTCCAAGAGCCTGGGGCGGTGGGGAAACTAGCAGGCACTCAAGGCCCAGGGCTTGAAGTCAACTTGCTGAGACAGTGACACTGGGCGGCAATGAGTAGGAAAATGTGTTGCTCAAAAAAATGTTTACTGAGCACCCATTAGATGCCAGACCTTGCAGTTCATACTGCTCTTGGCTGCCATAAGGTCAGCAGCTGGCAATTCTGATGCAGCCTCATTGCAAGATTTGGAAAATCCTGGTTATCCAGAGCAGGAGCTGCAAGTCACAATTTCTGGCAAGATGCAGTGCTCCTGGGCCATCACATTTGCATTATGTCAGATGTCAACCCAGCAAACAAGGACACAGTTGCTGACAGAAAAGGGAGCTCCAGTACCCAAGGTATGCAAGAACAGTTACGAATCTTGTGGCCAGCTAACCTTGTAGTATCACCAGCTAGAGTTTACTCAGCACCAACCTGCACACATAGGTCACCATACTTCAAAGGTAAGCAATATATTACACAGAAACCTTCCCAACCTTTTAGGAACTGCCCTTCTAAAGTAGGTGACCATATAAACATGCACACATGTGTGTGCACACACTGACAGAGAACCTGAGAACCACACCAGGCAACCATCATCATCAACAAATGTTCACTCAGTACGTAAAACATGCAAGGCAGCCAATGCTGGATGGGGGAGCCTGGGGGGAGGGAAACAAACTAAAACAGGGAGCTACAATCTAGGAAGACATGAAGACAGAATGTACAAATCAATCAAAGCATTTGGTGATGATGGTTGAAACTATAAACTGGCTAAACTACTCTGGCTGGAGGGCACTTGAGTACTTTGGAAATGCTCGAGCTCAAAAGCAGCCAGAAACTGTGCCAGGTGTCTAGGCGTCTTGGAAAAACCTCACAGTACAGGTGTCTGCCTACTCCCACATTACCCCAGCTGCACAATGGGGAGACTTACCTGTGAAGTATTCTCCAAACTCCTGCTCCAGTTTCATGGCTTTGTCATAGATCTTATTTGCTTGTTCGTATGTCTGCCTTCGGTTCATTTCCCTTCCAAAGATACAGAAGAACATAGTACCAAACTAGGTTCTATGTTTTTATTAACATAAAGGGTTACTCCAGGCTCCCTGGAAAGCTGCTTAGCTGCCCTCTGAGAGCAGTAGTGGCCCAAGGCTCAACATCTTCCCCAAACTTCTAGGTCTGAAAGCTCAACTAGGGGTACAAGCATGAGGACACAAATCCAAAGGAGCCCCCAGTGAACAGAGAGGGACACAGACTTTCCACTGAGTACCCGCTGGGTCTTACCCCTGCCCAACAAACCACGTGATTTTTCATTGCCTTTCCAGAGCCCTCTCCTAGTTGAGAATCTCAGCAAATACTTACATAAGCGCTTCAATGGACTTGGGCTTGATGAAAATGGCAATGGGGTAAAGTTGCGACTGCTGCAGCCTCTTGATAGCATTGCCAGAAACATCTAATATGCAGTGCTTGCCCTGAAAAAGAAAGGACTGCCATCAGTCCACCTAGTCCCCATCTACCCATGGTGCTGACCCCAACATCCACCTGCGGGAAATGTGGGGCCACCTAGAGAGGCCTGGAAGATTCTACCTCTGAGGTACCCAGGCTCCACATTTGGCTCCTACTATCCAGAAAAGGCCACATCTGTAGATGCAGGCAGGGTGATACTCTGGGGTGAGCTGCACAGAGGAGAGAGACATCTCCAACTAGGGGCTGGGAACATGCAGAACGGGTACGGCTTTGGTCAGCACTGCCACCAGCTAGGCCATGTGCTGGAAGGACGAGGATCCATGCAGCACTCTGGCAGGAGCATTTCTGTGCTCCCTTCGAGGGTAATTTTGTAGGGCGACCACTTCTCTCCTTACCCTCTCCGCAACTGCCCTCACTGACTGGATGCTGGTCCCATAGAGATTGTCATTGAACTGGCCTGCCTCAATGAACTTGTTGTCCTGAATATCCTTCTCCATCTGTTCTCGAGAGACTACAAAGTGGTAGTCTTGCCCATCCACCTCATTATCACGCCGAGGCCGGGTAGTATCTGCAGGAAGAGAGGAAATGCTCTGTGGCACAAGGACAATGTCCTACCTCAAGCCACCGAGGGCTGACTTGTTCCCCCCACTGCGGGGCCCCAGAGTCACTCCAGATGAATGGGGGAAAGAGGCTGGGAGGAAGTTTATCTTGCCTATATCTTTTCTAATCACCAGGTCTCACACACACATGGAGCTATCTGCTTTAGCTTCAACTGGACCAGAAAGATGGGGTTTCCTGGGTCAAGATCTGGCAGAGAGACGGTGACAAACGTGGTACAGGAGCCAGCAAGCCTAACAAGCTATCCCAGTGGGCTGGGACAGCTTTGGGGGAATATATGGCTGCCTAATCTCTTCTGGGGGGTTGGATGCACCCTATTCCCAGAGACACCTAGTACCTAGTCGCAGGCCCTCTCCATAAAACAGGAGAGCAACAGTAATTCCCAGGGCACCAACGCCTCCCTCCCAAAGACACCCTGGGCTCTCACGTGGTACACAGGATCCAAACTTATGTGGAAACTCCGAAATTAGGTCATCGTTGACTCTGTCCTTCATGGGGCCCAGGATGATGACAGGCCTTGCATAGTGAACTGGAGAGCGAGCATGGAGACAGTCAGTGAGGCCCTCACCAGATGGCCTGACCTCCCTCCTCATCTGCCTAGAGCAATGAGGTCCTGGAGCCATCGCTCAGACAGAGCAGCACATCTTCAACCATTTTGCCTTTTAACTACAAAGACATCAAAGAGCCTTTAATTTGAGAATATCTAAGTCCAAGGCAAGTATAAAATCAGAAGCGTCTCCCTCTCCGACAGATTCAGGAGAAATCTGTGCATGGGCACCAACAGCTGAGCAAGGTTTTTCGAGCAGCCATTGAAGAGAGGGACCAGAGCCTCTCTTTTAGCAACAGCCACACACCCACTGAAACTGACCTTCGCCATATCTCATCAATCTCGCCTCTGTCTCCATGGCCAACCACTGGTTTGGGTCCCATGACTACCAGATTAGCTTAAAGGTAAGACTCTCAGAAGGGGGCTTACTTTCTTGCCGTGTCACTGGCTCATATGACAGAATAGCATCCTCCTGTCCTTCTGCAAGAAAAATTGAAGACATGTTAGCACTTTATAATCTACCTCCTTGTATCCTTATCTCCCTACAACATTCACTGTACCCCAACCTCTACCAGAAAACAGCCTTGTCAACTGGCTCTTGCTAACAGCTGTGCTGTGGGCCTATCTACTGCCCACTGGAATGAAAGCACAGGAAACCATTCTTCACCCCTGAGACAGGAGTCAGGAGTCCTCTTGTTCAGTGAAATATAGCTGAGCAAAGGAACATGACCCAGAAGCCATTAAGCCTCCACCAAAAACCACCCCAATGTCCCAGAACTCTTCTTATAGGTAACAATCAGCTCTGCTCAGTTGCCCTCTTGCTCCAGAAAGAATCACAGGAAAAGCTTCAAGTGACAGAGACACACTGCCTGTGTCCCTCATCTGTGGGCAAGGGAGTCAGGGCACTCGTGCAGGTCCCCAGAGCTGCAGCTGAACTTTACCCTTTTTAGGGTCTGCCAATTTCCCTGCACTGCAAGAAGCACCCATAAAAGTGGCACAAGGTTGGGCTAAGGTCCCCAGTGCCCTTTAAGAGCAGTACTGAGCCCTGCTCATCCCACAGAGGAGAGCTCCATCTATCCTAGCAATGATGAGGACTTCCTAAGACAGTCACCAAGCAACTTGGTACTGGGCACTGTTGCTGCTGCTGCTGCTAAGTCACTTCAGTTGTGTCTGACTCTGTGCAACCCCATAGACAGCAGCCCACCAGGCTCCCCCATCCCTGGGATTCTCCAGGCAAGAACACTGGAGTGGGTTGCCATTTCCTTCTCCAATGCATGAAAGTGAAAAGTGAAAGTGAAACCGCTCAGTCATGTCCGACTCCTAGCAACCCCAAGGACTGCACTCTACCAGGCATGGGATCCCATGGGATCTTCCAGGCAAGAGTACTGGAGTGGGCTGCCATTGCCTTCTCCGGGTACTGGGTACTAGGAGGTCCCAAAGTGACCGATGGCAGTGTAAGGGAAGGCAGCGATATTTGCATCAAGCCCTGGGATGCATTCTCAGGGCCTCTAGCTACAACTCCTAAAAGGCCAGTAGTCCCAAACTTCATGGGGTTTAAACTGTGGCTTCTCTGGCCTGGTCACAGGATTTCTGAAGGAAACCTGAACTGTCACCTGGTCATTTGGCCCTGGAAAAAAGGCAAAGACACCAAGTCTTCACCCAGGAGGTACTAGTGACCTGGAAAGGCAATTCAGGACAATATCCCCCAGGAGCCATTCTCCTTTTGGTCTCTGAGCAAATATGTGAAACTGGCAGCATCTACAGCCCCAAGTGCCTACAGTAGGGATGCTTCTAAGTCAAGTCCTGGCCAGAAGTGCAGGGCATATATTCCCTCCTTTCATCCACAGCCTAAACCCCATCCCACAGGGACAAAATGGCCACAGCATTTCCAGGATCTCCAAGTGTACATGGCTAAAAGAAGCACTAGCCTCTGAACAGATATGGCAGCCATGCAATGCTGGAATGAGGATGGCTGGGACACGTGGTAGAGCTACATGACATGGGGAAGAATGACACACACTTACTGGAACTGCTTTCGCTGTCACTGGTGTTGGATGTCACTCCCTCTGCAAGCCAACAAGAAAGAGACTCTGATTCAGAACACACCACTGAGAGGTCACACGCAGCACAAAACTCAAATGCTCCAAGAGCCGGACACTGAGCTGCCAACCAAGTCAGGCCACAGGAGGCCTGCCACATCAGGCTACCAGCTGAGAGGTGCAGCTTCAATCCTGAGACCCTGGCCACCTCACACTTGTCCCCAGGGTGCTTTCAGTCTTCCAAGGCCCTCCGTTATAGACTACCAGCTTCCATTCTTCATCTGAATCAAGAGAACTGACTTGGACAGTTTCCAAATCCTATCTCAGAATGCATCTCCCATTGCTATCAGTAGGAAAGGAAAGGTAGTGACAGTAGCAAAGAGGAGCCCAGTGAGCAGGCTGCTCTTGAATTTCTTCCCCAGATAGAACCCTTGAAGAACAGAATTGTGCGGTGCTTCAGGACTAGGAGGCTAAGCACTGGGCTGGATGAATAGTCACCAGGGAATGACATGTTGGCCATTTGGTGGAACCAACAGCCTTCCTGCCATTGCTACCCAGAAGGAGGGCTCGGCCCCAGTGGTGAAAGGGGATGCTCCTCCATCCATGAAAAGATGACAAAACAGAGACAACAAATGAAGAACAAATGGAAGATAAGATGATCCTCCTGTCTCAGACTGTTGGGACCCACCCATATCTGAGTGGGCAGAGCAATCATACTCACGGGAGGCACAAAGCACAGTTTGGCCCAAACAAAATCCACTACTCCCAAGATGACAGGCAAATGGAGATGAAACATGAACAAAACAAACTATGGAGTGAGGCGTTGCTCGTTTCAGCCAAGATGACACTGTTCCAGACTGTGATATGCTGTGGCCCCCAGCAAAGACTGGCTGAGTCACCACCCATCCTAGTTACTGAGTAACCCACGAAGGAAGCACCTTTACCCTCATGCCTTTATTATTCATGGAAGGAGAGTATCTGCTGACAGAACCCGCCGGGCATGGCCACATGTGTGCACACACACACCTGTGTGCACAGCAGGGAGGATAAGGCCCTGTCATCTAGGTCCTTTCTCTTTTCAACTCTAAGATTATTTTCCAGAGGTGAGAGGATGGTCAGAGTTTTCCAAGATAAAGCACTAAAGATACATAGTCCATAAAACACTCTTGAGACCCCCACCCACTCAGCCCCTTAGAGATGCTCTGGAAAGCCAGCCTGCACCATCTGCTGAGGGCCCTGAGCCTGCTGGGATGTCCCAGATGTTTACTGGGTAAAGGGCTTCACAGCACTATCACCCCCTGTTTAGACAGACTAAAACAGTTAAATCTTAAGCCCAATTCTTTAGTGCTGTGTCACTGGGAGAAGAAAACAGCGGGCAGGCACCCCTCACCTCAACAACAGGCTAGAGATGAGCTGAGTGGTCACCCCTGGAGAAGCACTTGCTGCCCCCCTCACTTGTAAGGTGGAATGCCAAGACAGCTCCACACCATTTCAAAGTACAAAAGAAAAAAACAGACATGAATGATAGGCTTTTATTATGGTACTAGGGATCCAGAGCAAAAGTGTGACATTCAGAGCCACTTCTACTTCCTCCTGTGGTGGTATCCATTCTCACAAACTCCCTCATTGCCGTCCCCTCCACCCAACCCCACATCCCTTATACCCCCAACCCCAGCATCTCCACTCATGCCAGAAATACAGTTAACAGTATGTAAGTTTGACTTACTCAGGTTCTTTGCTCCATAATAATCGTCACTTAACCCAGGGAAGTCCTAATTTCACAGACAGCAGAACAAAGAGGGAGGGAGGGAAGAAGGGAGGGAGGGCAGGAAAGAATTGGGGAGAAGAAAGAAAATAGAGAAAAAAGACAAGGGGAAGGAAGAATACAGAGCCAGGTGAGCATCAGTGACAGAAGTATGAAATACCATGAAGACCTATAGCTACAGTGAGGTTAAGAACTTTGCTACAGGAAGAACGTCCTGGGTCAGATAAAATGCCTGGACTTCATGCTGCCCAATTTGCTGCCAGAAGGCCTCGGAGTGAATGACCTCTTTGAGGTGGTCTAGAGCCTACACGGGCTGACAAGACAGACAGGTGACTTACCAAGGCTTGGAGTACCTGCTTTGACTAAATTTGTAGTTACAGAGCCATTTCTGCTTTGCCCCTGAAATCATTTCCCTCTGAAGGTGAATGAAAATCAAACATCTATGTGTAGTAGAGAGGCAGGTACAATTATCATCATCCCAAGGAGCTTCCCAATACTGACTTGCTCTGTCCAAACCCTTCAGGGAAAGCTTCATGCAGTCTGAGGTGTGGCCTTCCAAGCTGACATGAGTTGTGCAGACCATAGGGGATGAGCTCAGCTTCTGAAGAATAAGCACTAGGCAGTTTCAACTCTTACCCGACAGCCAATTCCCTCCCCCATTCAGCTAGGCCACTCAACAGTGAACCCTCCTAGATTGGGCTCAGCGAGTAACTTTTGGAATTTGTCTGGTGAACTGTGGCAACCTCACCTCAGGTCTCTATCTCAGATTGCCTTCTTATTGAGCTCCCCAGGACTGTGAGCCCTAACCTCCATCGGGACAAGGGCACCCCTGTAATCCAGCTACCACCCCAGACCCACGTATCCCATGACCACGAAACATGCTGGCCTAGAAAAAGGACATTCCCTTCCAGAACTAGTTTCCTGCTGTCCCAACAGCCCAGGATAGAGGTTTACAATTCACCATGAGCCACATGAGAAATATTTCAACTGCCTGGCCTGGTGTTTAAGGTTAGTGTGAGAGCAGTTAATTTCTGAGGCATATGGCAGAAAAAGAATATTTCTCAGCGTTGCAAGTTAACTTAGCCCAGCTTTATGGCCTTTTCTACCAAACCAGTTTTGCGTTTCTTCAATAAACCTTTATTTGGACAATGTTAAGTAATTCCTGTTTGGTGTCAACTCCTTTTAGCAAGAAGGATTTCATTTTGAAAGCCGGCTCTGTAATCACTCTGGGAAGACAGTTGCGTCTGTTAGAGCCATGTGAACATTCTGTGTGCATATGCACATACATGTAATTCAAGAACTCGGCCCAACTCCGAGTGTCCAGATAAGAAAAGGCTCTTCTCTTGACATAGATGAGCAAAGATAAGGGAAAGAAAACACAAGCGAAAGAAGCCGGGAGAGCAACACTGAGTCCCTAGACTTAATTCTCTTGAAAAACCATTTTCTAAACCTGACACAGTAGCTGGTAACTGCTCATCAGCACCAGAGCAGAGCTCAGCCTGGCACTCCCAACACTAGTAGTGCTGGGACTTCCCACTGGGCCCCCCTGCAATCACTTTTACCTCAGAGCCTCCAACATCCTTTCAGAAGGAAGAGTTGGACAAAAAAGACCCAATGCCGCCCTGTACAGACCAATTTCTACCCTGACTCTGCAAATACGCAGGTACACACACAAAAAAACATGCATGCACACAATGGACGGATGGACACACGTGTGTGCATGTGCGCACACACACACAAAAAAACACACTTTCCCAGTCTTCAGTGCAACTGAGGCAGAGAGGGTGGGGCTGTGGGTGGTCCGCTCTCTGTTCCCTGCTGCTACTTACGTTCCTGTCCGCTGCTCTCCTGGGCCATGTTTTCTTTGCTCTTGTAAAATGGAAACTTTCGAGAGAGGCGGAAACTCTTTTTACGTTTCGTTTTGATCGACTGTGAAAGAACATGAAGATGGAGGGGAAGGACAGAAGAAAAAAAAAACAGAACAATGGATTTTAAAGCATGCAAGAAAAACTAAAATGGAGACAATGGTGAGCTAAATAAAAGACCACCTCTCACAAATGGAATCTATGAGATTAAATGAAAGTTGATGTAAGAGGAAAAATTATGTTTACAGGAAAATGTTGTAGGGATGTTAGAGGTTTCTACCTAATCCAGACTCACAGCACTCACTGGTACATCCTAAATGACAAAGGTCACTGTAGCCTCCTGGACACATTCCCTAAGGTGCCACTGATAAACAAAGAGCCATCTACTCCATGTCTCTCTTCCCTCTACTGCTCCGGAAGTTCTTTGGCCTGCGAAGCTCACAGAAGAAAAGGGGTGAATGGATAGAGCCCTCATGCTTTGTTTGGTCTGGAGGGCAATCGGAGCTCTGATGCTGGCCTTCCTGGCTGGATGATGAAGCCAGGCTCTATTCAGGGTCCCCACAGCTCCGAAAGGGTCTACAGCCAGGGAGATACCCACAAATGTTTTCATATGCCCCAAGAAAGACAGCCTTCCAGACAGTGCAGCTCCAACACATCTTCAGGAATGTTACCCAGCTGAGAGGAGTAACCCTGGCTGTAGAGTTTGGGTGCCCCCTTTCTCTGCTTTCTGAAAAGCAGTCAGTGTTCTGATAGGACAGAGGCAGCACACTGAAAAAGAGATATTCTTTTATGCTCCCCAGTTCTCTTATCCACCAAACAGATTTCAAGTTTCTTATGCCTCTTTATATATGGCTGACTTCCTTAGGGATCCCCACTTACCCTGTTAGATTCAATCATCCCCGTCCTGGCATGAAACTTCACGGTTTTCAATCGAGCCCTTTCTTTCTTTTCCACCCTGTGTGGGAGTGAGAAAGAAGTCCTATTACTGCCAGTGCATGGTCTCAGCAGCCATCTTTGGCTCACTGAATCATAATCATGTCCTGAGCACCAATTCAACACCAAAAAGGAGTAATAAAACACCACTGCTCTCAAGCACTTATAGTATAACAGGTAAAAAAGAAATCAATACCAGGAAAAGGGTAAAGAAAGCGTCTCTCATGATCATGACAACTCACCTCTTCTTACTGGGGATCACACCGATTTGCTCACTTTCTCCATGTGGGGTCACCAGTCTCGCCTGCCACCACTCATCATCAGACGCATTAATGACGTGTAGAATGTCACCATAGGAGAAGCTGAGGCCTTGGCTTGGCAGGCAGCTGTCCCGAGTCCGGTCATAATCAAACAAGGCTCTGGAAACGAAGAGTGAAAGATGAAGTTGTTGTCTTAACCCTAGATGGATGGAAGGGTGGTGGAGGATGGTGGAGGAAGGCCAACCCAAAGAGTAAGCAAACCCAGCAGCCTTATAGCAGACCGGAAGGAATCCTATGGGAGACTGTCTTTCAGTCTTGACAATGTAAATATTCCATTCTCCCAACAAGGTACATAAGGGAAAAAAGAATCTTTCATGACTCCCATCTTCTCCCAGCTACTGGACACAAAGTGAAAGTCCAAAGCAGAACACCCTTGCTAGTCTTCTCCCTCTGACACATCCTCCAGAAACAATTTAGCTCTGCCAGTAGGCTGTCTCAGTTTACAACAAATCTTCAAAAATTACTTGAAAATAGGACATAAATGTTAACTACAATCCCAAACAATGAATGGTAAATGCTGTAGAAATACAAAAGAGAAAAAGGTCCTGGGTTCTGTGGCAACAAAGCTAAGGCTGATGTTGACCCACACAATGATAAACTTGACAGGGTCTGTATAAATAAGTCTCCCAATTCAGTTTCTTTCTCTCTCTCTCTCATGTATAGGAAAATGGAAGCACGAGGAGGAAGAATAATTTGACTGAGTTCATACACCAAACTAATCTGGGATAGAACCCAAGTCCTCTGACAAGACATGTGGAATAAAGATTAAACAGGAAGGTAGGAGAAGGTGGGAAGAGCGCTATACCATCTAGGCTTGAAAAGAAAAGGTAGAGATCAGCTATGTTGTAGGTGAGTGTTATATGAAAATGAGGTTGGAAATAAAGATCTGGGGCAAATTTTGGAAGGCCTTAAACAGACCTGATCCAGTGACCTCTGAAGATTTGGGAGTACGGAAGTGACACATCAAAAGAGCCTTAGAAACATTAATCTGACCTCATATATGATCAGATACTGGCAAAGGGTAGATTTGAAGGCAAACTTAAACCAAAGCTAACAAGCTCAATCCTTCAGGACACACCACTGACTCCTGCTCTGGAGGAGCTGGTACTTGACAGCAGAGCTCGCCTGCTCATGGAACAAATCCATCTACATGAAAGTATCAACTTTTCTCCTCCTCTGGATCTCTCCTCATATGGAGTCACCACAAACGAGTGAGTGAAAAGTTTGTATTTTTCTACTTGCAATCTAGGCTGTCTTCATATTCTCTGTTAACACCTTTACACACACAGCCGAGCAGAGTTCCCAGAACTAGTTCCAAGACTTAGACTTCTACCTGCTGTACGGTGGTAGGTGGCTCAGCTGGAAGCTGCAAAGTAAAACATACTATTTCCCCATGTGCAGGCCAGCCCAAATGAAATGGAGAAGGTTGTAAAATTGTGCAGTGTGAAATACTGTTGTTGCTGTTTAGTCACTAAGTCATGTCCAAATCTCTTGCATCCCCATGGACAGTAGCTCGCCAACTTATTAAAATGCAATCCTTAAGAAATCATTGTCAGAGTATTTGAAAATGAAAATACCTGAACTTTGACAAAAGACCTTTGTGTGTGCATGCTCAGTCATGTCTGACTCTTTGTGACCCCATGGACTGTAGCCCACCAGGCTTCCCTGTCCATGAAATTTTCCAGGCAAGAATATTGGAGTGGGCTGCCATTCCCTTCTCCAGGGAATCTTCATGGCTCAGGGATTGAACCCAGGTCTCCTGAATTGCAGGCAGATTCTTTACCACTGAGCCACCAGTGAAGCTCTTGGAAGACCTTTATCTCCCTCAATTTACACACTCAAAGCAATAAGGAGAGAGGCCAAGGTCAGCAGGTTAAGGAAGCACTCCATCCCTGAGGTTCTTTCTGGGCTTTGTGTGACAGAATCAAATCTGAATGCATTTACACTGCATTCGAAACTGAGTGTCCTAAAGCAAGGAAGGTATTCTGTCAGAGGTTCCTCTGAAGAGGTGCATGGTAAAGACCTTATCCTAAGTGACAATGAGAAACACTAAATGTCATTCTGAGCTTCAAAGACTAAAACAAATGTAGGAAGGAAAAGAACAGAGCTTGGATTCAGAACAAATCAGTTTGGAGAGGGAAGGAAGATGTTTAAATGAGTTAGGAGAGATTAGGATGAGGTTCTAGAAGATTAGAGGGGAGAGTTTACTGGTTATAAGTTTAAAACATAAAAGGGACAATCCAATATATATTTTAGCACCTCACAGAACTATATTGATCTTTGGCAACAGCAGTAAGAAGCTGAAGTACATATGGTAAAGTGGACATAAACGTTTTGTGGATGAGGAATCCAATTATTGGTTATTGATTAAACATCTGAGATTTAAATAAAACTAAAAGGCCGGTTTACTTCTAAGATGAATTTCAGACACTTTACAATATTAAAATACATAACACAAGCTAAGTAAAAACCAAATAAGTACAGATTCAAGGCAACAAGAATGCCAGTAGTTCCCACTGCAGTGTCAGGAATGGAACTGTTTGACTTGTTTTTTAACCACAGGCATGTGTTCCTTTTACGACTTTCAAAAAATGTAAGTCAATTTTAAAAGGAACTGCTTTCAAATTTTTTAGGTGTTTCTTTTTCTTTTCTAACATATTTCTAAACAACTGCTTCTTCTTGCTTGTTTTTTATATTTTAGGCATTATGTATTGGATTTCTATAGCACTCACCCATCCTTTTTCCTCTGCTCTTCCAATTTAGTTACATCACATTTTTTTAGTTAAATAATATTTTACATCATGACGTAAGTGGTATTCATAGATGACTACCCCTCCTTTCCTATAAACTTTTTCTATTTTTTTTCCTAGTGGAAATAAATGCCTGATTTTTCATTTGACTACATTTCTACATCTGTATTATTTTGTAGCTCTGTTATTTAACACATAGAAAGCTATTTAGATTTACTATTTCTGTTACAATATTTGAAAGCAAGTTAAAATACTTGAAAGCAATTACCTTTGTGTAGCAAGAAAAGGGGTAAATAGGCAAGGGTTTTTTTGCATATGCTATTGTAATATTTGAGGCTTTAACTATCCATATATATATTAATTTCATTAAAAATTAATATAAGCTCATTATAGAATATCTGAAAAATAGCCTAAAAAAAGAAAAATCACATTTAATGTATCTTAGAAGTAACTCTTCATACTGTTGTGGTATTGTATAATATTGTATAATAAACACAAAAAATCAAAAAACCATATATTTCACTAAGTTAAAAACATGCTATGTATACATTATTTTGCAACCTTAGTTATCACTTGAAATTGTTTCATTAATATTTGAAATATCATTGACTATTTTCCAAAACTAATATTTTTAATGATGATACAACAACCTATGATGATACAACAACCTATTCTTAAGGATATCCATTAATTAAGAAAATATTTATCACCATCTGTGGTGTTGGAGAAGACTCTTGAGAGTCCCTTGGACTGCAAGGAGATCCAACCAGTCCATTCTAAAGGAGATCAGTCCTGGGTGTTCACTGGAGGGACTGATGCTGAAGCTGAAACCGCAATACTTTGGCCACCTCATGCGAAGAGTTGACTCACTGGAAAAGACTCTGATGCAGGGAGGGATTGGGGGCGGGAGGAGAAGGGGACGACAGAGAGTGAGATGGCTGGATGGCATCACCGACTTGATGGACATGAGTTTGAGTGAACTCCGGGAGCTGGTGATGGACAGGGAGGCCTGGCGTGCTGTGATTCATGGGGTCACAAAGAGTCGGACATGACTGAGAGACTGAACTGAACTGAACATGACCAGATACCACTCTTCTAGGCACTTTTAAAAAAAGAAGAAAAAAAAAAGGCACGGGGCAGGGAGGAATCAATAAACCAAACATCTGACTTAGTCATTTACTTCAGATGAAGAACATGTTTGGCTCTAAGTTCCCTGGGAAACAAGGGAAAAAAGTTAACTTCCCAATAAAATGCATTCTATCTCATAAATTTGTGAATTAGCAATACTGAACAAAAGAATGGACAATGCCTTTTTTAAACCATGATTTTGTTAACAACATAGCAGCACAATAGTTGTATTTGAAATTCTGAACTACAATATCATTCTCAGTTGAGAACATAAAAGGTGAATTAATCAGAATTTCCTTTTCTATCAACTGGAACTGCAAATGAGTACAGAGCTTTGTAGAACATCAAAGCCTCAAAGGTCATTTCATCCCACTTACTATCTAAGAAAGAAAATCCCTTTGATATTCTCTAAATTTCTTTTCAGTGCAAGCATTTAATGAGTTTTAGTCTTTCCTAGGTCTTCTCTACCAGGCTAAACATTCAAAATTCCTTCAAGAGTCCTTCCATTGTCATGATCTCGCTTTGTTTTCCAAATCTCTTCCTGATGAAATTTTGTTTCACTGAGCTGGGAAAGTTCCTCACAACAATGAAAATCAGTCCCAGAGATGCACAGGGCTTCATCTAGAGTTGTTTGGTGGTCAACTCAGACCAGGGCTCTTAAATCTCAGAAAAATTCTGTGAGGTCTAAGTCAAGGTCACATTTTTTAAAAAGGAAAAAAAAAGCTAACTGTCCACTTGGCTAGGTCTGGAAAATACCTTTCTTCCATTATTCACATACTCACTGACTTTAATTGGCAGCACTGTGTTTGATCGACGGGAGATACAAAAGCAAAATCGGTCTTGGCCTTGTGCAGTGTGTTATAGTGAGAGGCACAGGACAGGACAAACCAAGGCCTTGAAGTCTTCGGAGGGAGCATAGGTCATATCGAGCTTTGGGAATCTATGAGGAAGTGTTGACTTTTGAACTGGGCCTTAACAGGGTTCAGGTTTCAAAAGACAAGAGATAGGGAGAGGCCCTTCCGGTGAGAAGGAACAGCATGAGCAGAGACTCTGAGGCAAGCAGCCCAGGGTGTGTGCTGGGGTCACCAGTATCCACGTTTGGCCACACGGCATGGCATTAGGGAGAGCAGCAGGCCAGGGCCTGCCTGTGGACAGCCTGGAGTCCAGCTAAGGAGTCTGGCATTCATTTAGGAGGCCTTGTGTGACTGACTTCATTGCCTCTGCTTTTTTTTTTTTTATATATCATTACTGGGCTAAACTTTCATATGGAAGGTAATTCACTAAAAGAACAGGCCTGAGTAGTAAAGTGAAACCACCTTTCAAATGACATACATTTCATGTAAAGGAAAAAGTATGTAAATTAGCCCTAGGCTTTAATAAACTTTGAAAAAATATTGACTACCTACCTAAGATCTTTAAGAAGCATGCTAAACTGTAGCCTTCTAGCAGCAACAGTCTCTCTTATTAACAGCCTAGAAGCATAAGGAAGTGACAGGGATTGGCACCTTGTTACAAACGCTTCCGGTCAGGCTTGGTAAGAAGATCAAAGGGCACCTTTCTCCACAACAAGAATATATCCTCCTGCCTGCCCCTTTTTATCCTTAGGGCACTCGGGAAAGTCAAATGCAATAATATACCATCCCTTTTAAATCACACTAAACCACTGTTCCACAGCCAAAAATCCTACACATGCAGAGCTCAGATGACACAGCGACCAACCTTTCCAACCTCTGACTCAAACCAAGGATGAGCAGGAAGGAAAAAGCAACACCTATATATCTCTGGACACCGAAAGAAAGACCATAATTAATGACTCTGTCACCTTGGTCCCACCTCATGTGTGAGCTTATTGACAAGAGATTGTGCTGGAAGACTAGAAATCTCAGCAACTCCTTACCTTTTCTGGTTTAAATTAAAAGAATTTCATGGGGGTCTCCAAGTTAAGGACTGGTCAGGTTAGAAGGAAACACTACATCAGGAGAGAACAGAGCTTATGAAAATATTATCATCCACAGTCTAAGAGCATAGCAAGTGGTCTACATAAAAGATTATTCTTCAACCCTGGATATGTTCACGCACCTCTGTGAAGCAAAGGAGAGCCACTTGTCAAATATCATGGCCAGGCCAAAAAATGCTGACTTGTCTTAAGAGTGGGTAAAGAGCATGTCCCAGGGAAAATGTGGCACATAAGAACAGCAGGTGATGAAGCCACCTTCTGGAACCACATCACACCAGCACAAATAGCAGATGCTCACTTCCCAGGGTCTGCAGGTTGGAGTTCCCAAGCTAAGTTTCAGCACATCAGCTTTAAATGCCACTGCCTGTGACCCCATGGATTGTAGCCTGCCAGGCTCCTGTCCATGGGATTCTCCAGGCAAGAACACTAGAGTAGGTTGCCATTTCCTTCTCCAGGAGATCTTCCTGACCCCATGGGTTCACAAAGAGTCGACACAACTGATTAACTAAGCAACAACAACAAGAGCTGCCTACAGGGATGATGTATGAGCTCCAGGGGACTTTGCCTAATCTTCCATTCAGCTGGGACCTCACTGCCAAGAGGGAAAGCAGGAACATAATCAGCTCAAAGTAAACAGATTACTAGGCCCAAAGTCTCTGCAGTTTAGGTCCTAAATTTTAAACTTTGGGTCTGAAAGATCCAGAAAAAGCAAAAGCATCTGGCCCAGTCACCCCTGTGTGTTAGGGAATAGGAATGCAAAGAAAATGGCAGGAAACTGGTCAGGCAGGTTTCTCAGAGCAAACAACAGCACTTCAACCTCAAAGGCAAGGAGTTGCTTCCGCGTGCTCACCTAGTAGTGTGACCACCTCTCTGCCTGTGGCTCCAGCCATCTGCCTGGCCTGGGAGGCTCTGCCTGTCCCCTTGAAGTTCCCAAGCTAAGTTTCAGCACATCAGCTTTAAATGCCACTGTGTTTCCTAAGGAGAAAGAATCATCAAAGGTCTTGAAATATGTTGTTTAAGTGGTGATCTTTGAAATAGTATCCCCTAAGAGATGCCCACTAACTTCCTGGAAGTTCAGTGGCACAGAACGTGCTGCCAATGCAGGCAGCTCCTCCGAGGCATAACCCAAGTCCCACCCTTGTCTGTGACTGTGCCCACTCCAAATTTCCTTCTTCCAAATTCATATTATGTATTTAGCAGTGACCTCTCTTAATATTTTCTATTTATTGCTATTTCATTCTTGTAGTTTTTTAATCTTTCATATTATATCCCTTTGGGGGATATAAACCATCAGCCCTTTGAGGACTAAGGCCATGTATGATATTTGTGAATGGTGATTAGACCAAGCTGGGGTAGGGAGCACAGAACACCCTCCCAGTTACCACCCCGCAACAGGTTCTTCCATGAAAGTGAAAGTGTTAGTCACTCAGTCGTGCCCAACTCTTTCTGACTCCATGGACTGCAGCCCATCAGGTTCCTCTGTCCATGGAATTCTCCAGGCAAGAATACTGGACTGAGTTGCCATTTATTTCTCCAGGGGATCTTCCCCACTCAGGGACTGAATCCAGGTCTCCCACATTGCAGACGGAGTCTTTACCATCTGAGCCACCTGGGAAGCCCCATGTTCTTCCACAGTATTGATATATCCCTCCCATACTAGTTGAGAGATTCTACTTTCTTCCTTTGGTCAGTGTTATAGGCTGAATATTTGGGCACTCCACTTCCAAGTTAATATGTTGAAGCCCTAACCCCTAATGTGATGGTGACTGGAGGTGGGGCCTTTGGGAGGTAACTAGGTTTAGATGAGGTCATGAGGGAGGGATCCTCATCCTAACATTACTGCCTTTATGAGAAGAGGAAGACAGGAGAGACCTGGCTCTCTCCTCAGAACACACTCAGAAAAGGCCGCACAGCAAGATGGTGGGGGGAGTGGGGGGCTCCCCAGAACCTGAATTTGCCAGAGCCTAGAACTTGGGACTTCCCAGCTCCAGAACTGTGAGAAATATATGGTTGTTGTTCAAGCTACTCAGGCCTATGGTATTTTGTTGTAGGAGCCCAAGCTACCTGAGACAGAAAGTACCTGATAAAAGGCATATATTACTTAAAAGTTGAGCAGCCTCTCCCTTGCCTGGTCCATCTAAAGGATACACAGAGAGCTATGCAGCGGCAGTAATTCATCATCCCTTGACCTTAGCGTGAGAGTCAAAGTTTCTAGCAGCTTTTGAAGAGCAACTCAAAACCTCAAACTTGAGTACTTAAGCTGACACAAGATGGGCCATCACAAGAGGAACGAATGCAACTGGCGGCCATTCAGAAGTCCCTGGCATATCTTGAAGAAGGGAACATGGAGAACAAGGAAGGACACTGTTCTCCTCAGCCTACTTCAGGGTCTCAGGCCTTGGAGTGCAATTATGAAGTTAGAGGAGCATTCACAGATTCATGATGTGTGAATATTCAGGGTTCACAGCACCTGCTGGATCAGCTAAGGTGATGATGAGTCTAGGACTGGTGTCTGGGGTATACGACAGGCAGTTCCAGAATCACTGACACATGAAACTGTCCCATCCTCTGGTAGCCCCCAACACTATATAAATTCTTGTTGCTTTTTAAGATGCAGATAATCATCACTTCCAAATTGTGTCAGATAGTGAAGCCTGCCAATATCATACCTTGTTGGCATCTTAACCCACAACTGAAACTCATTAATGAGCAAGACAAAGTTGGACCCCCTCAAGCATCATCCTGGGCTAAGCACAGAGTAGTGTAACAAATGCTTGTTAACAAGAAGGAGCGTCTTCCAGCTTTCTTTGATGACCAAGCCAATTTTTCTGACACTGTTTCTTGAATCAGGACTACAGATAGGGCATGAGTTCCTTCTGAGAGTGGGAAGAAGGCTAGGATGGCAAATGGCCAGCCAGAAGGCCAGGACTCCCAAAATGCCTGATGCTGCCCAGTTGCTGCAAAGAATGTAGCCAGGTTAACAGGAACAGACTTTCAAAAACTATTTCCACAAATGTACTATCAAACCTCTTGGCAACCTTTGGAGGACAAGGTCTTTTGCTTATTTATGAAATTAATTAATTAAATATGAATGTAGAACTTGGAGGTCTCTGAAACGCTAAACTTCCCTGTGTCTTTTTACTACCTTCACATCAGAAGAGCCTGAGTTAAACCTGACCTGGCCACCCTGACCCTGAGCAAAAGGCTGGAGAAGTATATTTCTGTGGACTTTTCCAGGGTGGAAGGCAAATGAACCAGAAGAGCAGAGGCCCTAGACTGGGCACAAAGAGGGCCTCTGTTCACTCTGTCTATACTATTTAAGAGATGTTTCTAGTATGGGGAAGGATGGGAAAGGCCTTTCCGTTAAGTTACTCAGTTCAGTTCAGTTCAGTCACTCAGTCGTGTCCGATTCTTTGCGACCCCATGAAACACAGCACGCCAGGCCTCCCTGTCCATCACCAACTCCCGGAGTTCACTCAAACTCATGTCCATCGAGTCTGTGATGCCATCCAGCCATCTCATTCTCTGTCGTCCCCTTCTCCTCCTGCCCCCAATCCCTCCTAGCATCAGACTCTTTTCCAGTGAGTCAACTCGTCGCATGAGGTGGCCAAAGTATTGGAGTTTCAGCTTCAGCATCAGTCCTTCCAATGAACACCCAGGATTGATCTCCTTTAGAATGGACTGGCTGGACCTCCTTGCAGTCCAAGGGACTCTCAAGAGTCTTCTCCAGCACCACAGTTCAAAAGCATCAATTCTTCAGCAATCAGCTTTCTTCACAGTCCAACTCTCACATCCATACATGACCACGGGAAAAACCATAGCCTTGACTAGACGGACCTTGGTTGGCAAAGTAATGTCTCTGCTTTTTAATATGCTATCTAGGTTGGTCATAACTTTCCTTCCAAGGAGTAAGCGTCTTTCAATTTCCTGGCTGCAATCAGCATCTGCAGTGACTCAGTTCAGTTCAGTTCAGTTCAGTCGCTCAGTCGTGTCCGACTCTCCGCGACCCCATGAATCACGGCACGCCAGGCCTCCCGGTCCATCACCAACTCCCGGAGTTCACTCAAACTCATGTCCAGAGAGTCAGTGATGCCATCCAGCCATCTCATTCTCCGTCGTCCCCTTCTCCTCCCGCCCCCAACCCTTCCCAGCATCAGAGACTTTTCCAGTGAATCAACTCGTCGCATGAGGTGGCCAAAGTATTGGAGTTTCAGCCCTAGCAGTGACTTTAAAACCAAGTCTCATTTTCTAGACACTGTTATCTGTCCTTTCTCCTGCTGACTTGCTCCACAAATCCCATCTCCCCTGTGGTCAGTGCAGTTGCAGCTCCCTAGGGCTTCACCTGCTACAGCCTTGGTGCAGCTGCAAGAGGGTTGTATTTGCTTCAAAATAATTTTGCAAGCCCATGCACACCAGAGGAGGATAGAGACTCAGGGAAAGGGAAGGGAGGAGGCTCATGTCAAAAGGGGAAGCAATAGAGAATAGGATTAGAGGTGAAACTCCCATGAAAAGGGTTCCTTAACTTTAACCACCTGCTGCACACTATCTTCTGTGTGGACGGTAAGCTGCTGGAGGGCAGGAACCACTTCTACTGCTTCCCTGAATCTACCCTACAACCACACTTAATTTCTCAAGCTTGTACTTTACTGCTTTGCACATAGCAGGAGCCAAAGTAAGCGTTATGTTCAGTTTTCAAGTGAAACACAAATAAACGTCTTTTGTGACAAATAAGTCATCATTCCTAAGTATTATGATTGCTTGTTAAAAACAGTTTCCCCAAACCTGGTGAATCCAAATTGATAGGAAAGGAGCCTGGGAATCTGTATGTTTATTAGCATGCCAGCTAATTCCTATCAGTAAGTTTGGGAACTGCTGAGAGAACCATATTCTGGTCAGAACAACCAGGTTCAAATTCCAGTTTTGGAACTTCTCAGCTGTCTAACTGGAGTTTCAATTTTCTTACCTGCAAAATGAGAACAACAATACCTACTGTGTAGCATTATTAAAAGAGACTAATGCAGAGCACGTGTTCCCTAAATGTTTGTTCCCCTTCATCCTGAAGATACTGGGAATTACTGATTAGCTTCAACCCACTCTGCAACCCCAGACAAATGGTTGCCCAGCCTCTTCCGTAACACCTCCAGTGACAAAGGATCATATAGTAATCTCCAAAAGCAGTCCATTCCATTTTCAGACAGTTTTAATCATTAGCTCTTTCTTCCTTATGTAGAACTGAGATCTGCCTTGGGTGACAGAACAAATCTAATCCCTTTTCCACATGATAGGGTGATGCAATTAATTAAGATAAGGACAGTGAGGAGAAGTAGGTGTGTGTATGTGGAGGGGAGGGCTCCATTTGGAACACACTGCTGTTTGAAGCACTGAGAGGGCAGCTCCAGGCCCACGTCCAGCAAGTGGTTGTTACGCAGGTCTGGAGTCCAGTAAAGGGATCAGAGTTGTCATTTACATGATGAAAGAATTTGAAGCTGTGAAAATAAATGACACTACTATCTATGGGGCAGAGCTAATGAAAGGTATTGAAGAATGGTCAGCAAGGTAGAAAGAGAGTCTTTAAAGAAGAAAGCTGGTAAATTCATGAAAAGTACTGTGGTGAAGAGGTCAGACCGATGGCAGAGAATCGCTGAACCAGTCACCCTAAAAGAGTTGGGCTCTACCCCTCCAGAGTCTTCTGGAGGTGCTTGGGACCACACCATCATACTGAAAAGCAAATGCACACTTCCTTTCCTACTGAAAGAGAGACAATTTGAAGAAGTAGCAGCAGCAAGTACAGACAATGGCAACATTTTCCAGCCTGGATGCTAAGACTGATTTCTCCAAATAAGGCTTCTATGCTCCTATCTTTGGAGAAACACTGCTTAGCGTAGTCCCTCCTGGAGATTAAACACAGTAAAGAACCCTATTTCCCTCTGTTTAATCCTGCATTTGCCCAACTTACTGAACCACTGATTTTTCACACAATACTTAACATCTCTTGAGGAACCAGTGTTTCCTGGCACATAATTTGGCAAATGTGGTCAGCAGAAGAGAGACAAGACAATAGTTTACAGGACTGTTGGTATCGAGGGAAATTTTTTTTCTTTTCAAAAATGGAAGAAACTTAAATATGTTTAAATGCTGAACAAAAGGAAGCCACTGTAGAGTTAAAAAAAAAAAAAGGCCAAAAACAGGCACCAGAGTGAGCCAGGCTCCAAACTTTGGTAGAGGGTTAGCTCAGCAAAATACCTTAGGCCAAAACAGGCAAGAAAGGCAGTAGAGTGAGCCAGGCTCCAAGCTTTGGTAGAAGGTTCTGTTCCGTTCCGTTCTGTCGCTCAGTCATATCCGACTCTTTGCGACCCCGTGGACAGTAGCCTACCAGGCTTCTCCGTCCATGGGATTCTCCAGGCAAGAATATTGGAGTGGGTTACCGTTTCCTTAGTGAAATACCTTAGCTCACTACTCTGGCCATAAAATATTTCCCTTGATGAATTCTAGTGATTACAAATGTTCACTATTCTAAACCATATTTACTTTCCTCCAAGGATACAGATGTTATCTAGATAAGGTTAAGAGCAGATGATATAAACTATATAAACTGATTCACTAAATACAGAGTACAGTCTCCACCCTTCTTCCCAGAGTCAGACAGAATGTGTCCCTTGCCAGGACCAGAGAAGGGTGTTCCAGGTCTTGCAGGTCGGGAACCGATGCCCCACTCCCCCTGCCGAGGCAAGGACAGCTCTAGTGCAGGATAGGCAGAAAGGGGAAATCTAAAAATAAAGCTCTCCAAAGAAACCGTCTTGCCTAAAGAGCAGCTTCCCACGCACACTGGAGTGCCACATCTGCGGGGGCTGGAAGCATGGGAACGGAACAATCCTGACCAAGTCACGTAAGTATTACCCTTTTGCGGGAGGCAACAGCACATTTGAATCCCCCCATTGGCACCCCAATGTCTAGGCTGCAGACTCAGAACAAGGGCTCAGTGACAGAAAACAGGAGACTGAAAACATCACCAGTGAGTAGCCCAGCCTTCCTCCTGCTCTCCTCTCTTCACAGCAAATGTGAAGAAAGCTGCTCTCAACAGAGGGAATCAAGCTGAGGGTTCATTCTAGAAAAGAACTGTGAAGGAGTCTAGTGGGCTTGAGGCTCAAATCTGGACTCCCTTGGCTCTTCTCCCCACAGGAGGGTCAGGGACTAGCAAATGAGGAAAAATAAAATCAAGCACCGAGAGAAAAACTGCAATTAGCATTTACATTGGTTGGCTATCTTCATCTCAAACCCCAAGGACAAAATAGATGTCACGTTGCCAGGCAACTAGCAACTGTAGCCTCCCTTCCACTCCCCCCAGCTGGTATCAGAGACCACTAAAAAAAGTTCAACCCAAGAGTTTGATACAAGCATTAAAATACAGACACACACAAACACACAGACATACACAAACACACAAGCCTCAGAGGACACACACACACACCTCAGAGGAGTAATCTTACCACTTCTTTCTCTGAGGATTTTACCCTTGGAGAGATACAATGTACTTACCCCAGACTGCTGGAGTTTTGCCAAGAAGCCCAAGCAGGAAGAAGAAAACTATCACTAATTCTAGGAGTCCATAGTATTCATTTAGCAATCTAACTCTCCAAGGTTTGTACTTTGACCTGACAAAGTATTATAATGTGCCTCAAGGGTCACAAGCTCAACCTTGGACAGTATCTCTGAAAAGCTTTAGCAGCAATCCAATGCTATATATCCATTCCACCTGCCCTTCCTGTGGAAGGTACATCATCCCATCCTATGTCCCATGACTCATTTACAGCAGACCAGTGAAGCAGGGAGCAAGCAAACACAACTTAAAACAAACAAACAAAACAGAATGCAGCAACCTGTCAGTTCTTCGGTCTCTTAAAAGAGACCCTGTACCAGAACACAGGGATAGCTGATATGTTCGGATACAAAGTCTGATGTCTATTATGCATATGTGGAAGTGGGAATGCCAAGTTTCCCCTCAAATCACAGATTGTGAGCAAAGTACTTTGAACATTTGAGTGCTATTTGAATGCTGACTAGCAACAGTCTTTTACAATTAGAGAGCACACTGAAAATTTCCCATACTGAGTCATTCAGGAGTGAAAAGGAAGAAGCCAGCTCACAAAAGGGAGGAGATACTGACCATAAAGTACACAACCTGAGCATACAGTGCAATGTTGTTTTAGTACTGGGAGTACACACTCCCTATCCCACTAGTTAAACAAGAAGGGCTGGGTTGGCACGGAGCTTCCCTCGTGCCACACAAAGCCTGGTGTTCAGAAGTGAGACTTACCTGACATACAAGGATCTCTTCTCACTTGTTCGCAGGGACCCAGACCCAGAGCTCATGCTGCTGTTCATCATCTGTTCTCGCAAGTCATGTATCTTCGATTCAAAGCGACTGTACTCTGTCAGGGAGACAAGGGAAAGGACAGGAAAAGAATGAACCCAAGGAGCTGCACTGAGCCTATCTGCCAGCGGCCAAAAGGCCAGGAGGACCCTTGGCTTCAAAGCAGCCAGAGCCAGCCCAGTCAATCTTTACTTTGATAAGCAGAGTACCTCCAGCAAGCAGAGAAAGACAGATTTCTCTCCACCCCCAGAGTGAAAGAATGAAAGAATACACCTGAAAAAATAAACTTTTGGACAAATCGAATGGAAAAAGCTTACTGATCCTTAAAAAAATAACTGGAAAAAGGTGCCAGAGCAGCCTTCATAAATCTTTAGAGCAGACACTGAGGCCCAAGGAGAGCAGATGGGAAAGGAGACTTTCCCGAAAAGTGGATTGCAGAGAACAGATGGCCCTGAGACGCAGGGTGGAAGGGCAGGAAAAGACCTGAGGCCATTATATGATTATTAGGCAAAGAAGATGATCTGTTTCTAGGTGACTTTTTTTTTGAAGGGGGAGAATGGAATGCAGTACAAAGGTAAAAACAAACCTCACAATCAGAAAAAGAGATCACAAAGCTCCCCTGAATTACTTCCCTTTTAACAATCAGGGTCTTTGGCTTCAGTAACAATTAAACAAACATCACAATAAAAATTCTCCCAAACCCAGAAGTCTGTTGACATATCTCTCCTCCAAAATCATCTAGTCAGTGGGATCATAAGTCTGTGACCAACCATGTAGCCCACTGACACTATCACACAGCCTGAAAAAGCCTCATCATTCTGGAATGGTGACTCCAAGTTTATACCCAATTTAAGAAAACCTGACAAAGGAAAATGAACTCTATCCATACAACTACTATAAAAGGCTTTTTATAGGGTTACTTTATACTGTGACATTCTCCTAGTACATCTCAAGTGTGACATTCACATTTACCACACACATACAGACACACACACTCACACATTTTTCAGGCCTATGATCACCACATAAAATGGGATATCTCTAAGGCACAGGCTGTGAAAATGATAGAAAAGAGGCATACTTCATTATGAGAAGTTGATTTTAAAGGAAGTCAAAATTTATACTAGGGGGTTGAAGGTTGGGAACTGCTTTTAAAAAACAAACACATTTCCAGGGGGAAAAAATTCCACAAAAGCATTTTCATGCACCACTGAGGGCTGGCAAGAAGCATCCCCATCTAGTCTGTATGACTCTACAGGCAGAAAAGAGAACACCTGTTCCAACACCTGACACTCCCCCTTCCCTCAGCAAAGCAACCTGACCTTCAGTTGGGTATAAAGGGAAACAGTAAAAAGCCTAAAGGGGAGAGAATAGAGTTCTAGCTCAAACAAATCTCCTCTGCCCAACCAAGTTTCTTTTTGTTCACTCTGGTACCAATGAAGCCAACTGGTTAAATTTGTGTGCTCTTTCATTCATCACGCACGGGTGTTATGGTGATTTGTCCTCATTACTTACTCCCATCCCTGAAATCCTGCAGGAAGCAGTTAAGTCACTGACTCACCCATTAAATGTTGGGGGAAAAAAAGAGAGACAGCAGCTGGACAATGTCCCTGTTCTGAGGGTTACAAGGCAACACATCAATATCAATGAGGCGTCCCAATCTAAAGGTAGAGGGCGGTGACCAATCTGTCATAGCAGCCCTGGACAGCAGCAGGGCTATCTACCTCCAGAGCCACCCAGGCACGGGTCCCACCCTAAGGCTCAGCCCTCCAGCCCAACCCTCTAGTTGGCTCTTTCTGGCCCTCCTCCCCACTCACCGACTGAGAGAAGACCAGGTGAAACAAAGAGATTTCTGACCAAGCAGCCCTTTCTTGCGCAAGATAAGTAAAAGGCAGAAATATGCATTGAACGCAGGAACAAACACCCAATCTAGCTTTAAGCTGTTTTCCCCTCTCCCAACTTATTTATATATTCTCTTCTTTGGAATTGACTTGCCCACTGAACTCCAACTTAGCAGCAGGTCATGGCAGTTGCTTAGTAATTACATTTCTTTTTTAAAAACCCTTTAAAAAACAACCACCAAACCACCATTTCCTCAAACTCCTAATCCAAGGTTGATAACACTGTGCCAGAGGTCCCACTTAGACTACAGAAAGAGAACAAAGCTGTTGCTTTAAGGAAGTCATTTTCTGTTTTCTACATGCTACTAAGCTTTCAAATCTATTAAACAGTGTTTTATTCACTTTTCCCCATTCAGATGATCCCCTTAGAGTTCTAGCTGCTCACAGGTCTCTGGCTTTTATTTGCAGAGTTATCTAATGTCCAGTAGGCACAGAATAGCCTCTGAATAAGTGATTGTTGGCTAAACGAGAAGCAAATTAGAAAACTGTGCCCAAGTCGATGCTTGCTTCTGTTCTCAAACTAATAAACCTAATGGTTTATTTAACTGATGGCTGCCAGCTTCACTGAGCGCTTGGAAAGGTAGTTAAGAGGTATTCCCATTTACTTTTGTTCCCAAGGTTAACTGTTGGAAGCAAATGAAGTATATGTTTTTTAAACACCTTTTTGAGATACTAATAACTCACAGTGGGCATCTGATTAGCAAACTTTGTTTATAACAAAGAAAAAATAATTTAAACAAAAAGCTGTTTAGAATAGTCTTTAAATAGACAGTACCGCAGAGTCCCTTGGACTGCAAGGAGATCCAACCAGTCCATTCTAAAGGAGATCAATCCTGGGTGTTCACTGGAAGGACTGATGCTAAAGCTGAAACTCCAATACTTTGGCCACCTCATGTGACGAGTTGACTCACTGGAAAAGACTCTGATGCTGGGAGGGATTGTGGGTGGGAGGAGACGGGGACGACAGAGAATGAGATGGATGGATGGCATCACCGACTCGATGGACATGAGTTTGAGTGAACTCCGGGAGTTGGTGATGGACAGGGAGGCCTGGCGTGCTGTGATTCATGGGGTCACGAGGAGTCGGACACGACTGAGCGACTGAACTGACTGACTGACTGACCGCATCTTAATATTAGAGGCATAATTTTCCAAGAACAAAAGCTTCACCTAAACAGTATCTGAATTCTAAGACCTCACAATTTGCCAAGGGCTCTCTTCCCCTTCCACTCAAAACAAACCCGTTGCTGGAAGGCATATCCTAGGCCTAAGTCATTGCCTTAGAAGCCCACCAGACCAGCCTCTATAACCCAAACGTCCTACTTCAAACAGGTTATTTAAAGAATATTTATTACTAAAATCTTAAGTCTACTAAACTGTGTTATATTTATTTTTTCCCATTCAGATGAACCCAACTATTTGTGATCCACAAAAGATATCCACAGTGAGTCATTGCTCCCTCATTCTCTTTACTAATCACAGAGAGAAAAGCGGGTGGGAGTAGGAGGACAATCAGATATCATTCCCCCAAACAGGGTTCCTCACTGACCATCTGGGGGCCCTCTGAAAAACCAGGATCTTGGACCCTCGCCCTTGACACACGGACTCAGAACTTACTGAGCAGGCCCAAGAATCTGTATTTTTGACAAGTATAAAGGTGATTCGGATGACAAAGTTTGAAACTTCTGGTCTTGATTACAAAATTGAATTTTGTTTTGTTAGTTCAAGGAAAAGATAAGGTAAGTATTCTGCAGCCAGTCTCAAAAAGAAGGTAGGACAAGAGAGTTGGAAAGCTTTCATAAAAAAAGAAATGGTAATATAATTGCAAATTCCATGGGAAAATGCTAAAGGGGCCTCTGTCCAATGTGCTTGCAAAGAAAGTTAATGAGTTTACACTTTTTTAAATTATAAAAGTAGCATATGATTTTAAAAAATATTTTTTCTTTGGGCATTCCTATATCATTTCCCCATTCCAGTACCCAGAAACAACTAGTTAGGATTTTTAGTATGTATCTTTCCAGATTTATTTTCTGTATATATCATATATATACATAAACAACTCAAAAAGATTCACATGCTTTTTTCATTCTCTGATATGTCATGGCAACCTATACTGACATGAATCGTGATCTACCTCATTCTCTATAATAGCTGCATAGTATTGCATATTATGGACAGATCATAATTTATTCAGTCATATCCCAACTGACATATATTTAAATTGTTGATTTTTTTTTACATTACAATCAGTGCTGCTCTTTGTATTTGTATGAGCATTTCTATAGCATAGATTCCTTGAATTGAAACTGCAGGGTCAAATTATACACACATGAAAAAATTTGATTGGCACTACCAAACTGAACCCCAACATTCTGAAACCCTTCTAACTGGAAGTGAGGATAAACTGCTATTCTAAAGCTTCCAGCAGCTTTTCTGTTCCTGAAGAAATAGAACTTACCTTTAAGGACAGGCTGATCTTTCGTTTTGGGAGAAAAAACTTTAATAAGCATTTTGGTTATGTGAAAGTAAAGCCAAAATTGCATTCTGCAATAGACAAAGAGGAACCTCAAATGTTCTCTCTGCATAATCACAGGAAAGGCCCACCTATGGGTGGAATTGCTGATTTAAAGGGATTGTCCTACTACCTATATGACATTCTATCCACCTCTAGAAATACCTACCTTTAGTTTTGACCACTTTGCATCCACCTACTTGATAATTTCAAGCCAAATCTCCCTGGTACTGGAAACAACAGCCCCCTTTCCCCTGTGCACAACCAGTGTTTCCTCAAGCTTTGCTGATGTTCTTCCTAACTGCCTCCTCAATCCATCTCTTTCTAATTTCCACTGTCATTGCCTTTCGGTTTTCTCATTATTATTTTATCTCTTGCTTGGATTTAGGTCACATAGTTACCTCTTCTCTGGACCACTGCTGTATTGCTCTAGCTGGTAGTCTGCCCCCAGGCTCTCCAAATTCCAGTCCAGTTTAAGATTCTTATTTGAAAAGCCTTCTGAAAATTCCAACTTGGAGCCTCTCATCCAAGTATCTATAATAATTCAATAGCAACTAAAGAATTTTAATATCCCAACTAAAATGTCAAAGACTGCTAAAACCATCATCCTAGCGCTCTTAGCTGATCTATCCCATGTGTCATCAGACAGATCATTCTCTTTTAAAAACATTTTATTAATTTTTTTAATTGGTGGAAAATTGCATTACAATTTTGTGTTGGTTTCTGGCATACAATAACAGAATCCTCTTTTGAATTAACCTGCCTGCAATTCTTGAACACAATTTGTTCGTTCCAAGCTATTACTCCCTTGTCCTGAAATTTTCCTCCCTGCCTGACACTGAACATCCTTTATGTTGTTCACCACCCAGAAGTCTTATTCATTCATTTATTTATCCAAATATTAACTAAATGTCTACTGTGTGCCAGGCATTATGAGAGCTGATGGGAATATAAAGGTAATCAAATGGTCCCTAGAAATTACAATAATGAAAGAAACAACTATTTAATTACAACTTTAATTATGACTGTGAGACTAACAGGGTGACCCAACCTACTGGGGGGGGGCGGATAGGAAGGTGTTAACTAAGATTTCCATGAGGAAGTGACATTTAAGTTGAGTCTTTAAGGATGACGAGTTAGCCAGGGGAAGAGGGATAGATAAAGCATTCCAGACAGAAGAAACAAAATATGTGGGGGTAAAAATTATCTGGATCACAGGGAAGTAGGGAGATACTGGCAGATCAGACTAGGAAGGCAGACTGAGGTCAGATTATACATGACCTTGTGGATTTCTGCATCCATCTTAGCTAAGAGTAACAGAAAGAAGTCACTGAAAGATTTTAAGTAAAGGAATGACATGAACATGTGTGTATGTATATCACTTTGGCTATCATGGGGAGAATAAGTGTGGTGCCTCACATGTAGATTTAAGTTTCTTCAGAGCAGAGAACCATGCCTTCTCTTGTCTAGCACCTACAGCCTGGGGGTGGGCAGCCTGCTTTACAGCATCCAAACCAGCTAGCTCCCAGTCTCTGCTCCAATATATACAATGTTGGGAAGCTCTCTATTATTTCATCATTAGATAACACTATTCAAGAGAAAATTGTTAGATTGAGGGCCATCTATTTTGTTAGCTGGTCCTATTTTGGTGTCTAAAACAGTATAAATGTGACGGATTCTCTTCTGTTTAACTGTACAAAGGAACAATTTAAACAAAATCAAAGAGCTGGGAAAGCCTGGAACAGGTTCCAAGACTACTGAATAAGACTGAATAGAAGGTAGAGTGTGAACAGGGGAAGGGGAAGTGATGGAAGGTTGGGGGCCAAATTATAAGAGTTTGAGTAAGGGCTTTTCTTACTAGGTTTTGGGAACCACTGTTAAGTGTTTAAATAGGAAAGTAATACAATTAGAACTAGGTTTGGGGGAAGATTATTCTGAGAACCTAATATAGAAAGGAAAACAGGGACAAAGGCAACAGAGACCAAGAACCTGTTCTACTAGTACAGACAGTGACTTCAAAGGCTTGACATAGTGTGGGGGCAACTGAGGATAGAAAGAAGAGGCAAGAATCAAGAAATATGCTGGAGCCAGAGGAGAGAAATTTTGACATCTGATTGGATGTAGGGTGAGAAAGGATCAAAGGCAGATTCTGAGTTGTTTCCTAAAGGCCAGGAAAAGGTGGGATAATATCAGCCATAATAGAAAATGGCCATCATGTCCTCAAAATAAGTTCTCACTTTTCCAGGATAAATATTGTTACTTCCTTAAACATTCTTCATCTAACATGGTTTCCAGGCCCTCCACTACCTCTCCCTTTTTAAAATCTAGTGCCCAGAATTTGTGATGTCATTTCCTTTACAAAGCTATAAGCTCCATGATGTGTTTTTTGTTTCCTTCTCAAAGTTTAGCATGGCAATTGGCACGCTCATTGAGTCAACAACCTTTAATGAATGTGTAAACTTGCTATAAAGATCTGACAGGACAAACCTGGACACTGTAATTCTCAAATTCTGGCTCCTCAGGAACTAATGTATGGAAAAAGAACACAAAACTTTCTCCTTCCACTCATCCCAAAAGGGTAAAAACTCAACAACAAAACTGCAAACCACTTCTGTAAAACACTAACATATCAGAGCTTTCAAGACCTACTTAATAGCCTAATAAATCATCAAAGAGGATTGAAACTACAATGTTCACTAATATGAAATGGACGCATAACCAAGCCTCCAAAGCCATCTCCCCTCTAAGACTTTGATCTCAAATGCATCTACTTTCCTAAAAATTGTCTTCTTGGAATTAGAAATGACACTTGTCAGTAATTTGGAAATGCTGAAAGGGGCTCAGTTTCTCAAAATATAGAAAACTTATTTGGTTCTATTTGATTATGGGTAGGAAAATGTTGTAGAGACAAGAAGCAAATAGAAGCAACAAAGAGTACTTAGTCTGCATGCAGCACTGACTACCTATGGTGTGAACGAAGATATAAAAGGTAAATGCTCCAAAATAAAAGTCATGCCTACCAAATTCGGAAATGACAATGAAGCTGGGGAGACAACTGGATGACAGACTTCAGACACACAGATTGTGACAGGCAGGAACAATGGAAAGACGCAAATACAAATAAAATGAAAAAGAGAAATGTAACGTGCTGACCTTAAGTTCCCACACACAAATACTGAGTAAAAGACAGGGCTGAATAACAGCACAGTGTTTTGGTTTGTTATCATCACAAAATAAGTCAATAGTTGCCCAAAGACTCATTTGTTCCTAAGGAAGTGAAGGTGTTCAAATCTCAAATTCATACAGCCCTCATTTGCCATTGCTGAGCTGCCCTGAGCTCAGAGGAATCACATGAAAGTCACAAACTCTGATGAGTATGAATTGTGTTTTAGGTTTCTACGGTTGCCTATGGAATGCAAACCCTCAGGATCTGTATGAATTACAAGCATCTGTACCAACAACATAGTTCATGTTTTCAAAAGAAATGAATGGAGCCAAAAGTAAAAATAAGCCCAATAAAGAAGATACCTGTCAGTGTGGAGATCGTCAAAAAGCACATTTCTCAGAATCACAAACTTGTCTCTATAAAATAATATGAAGCCTATTACTTGGGTTAGTTTCTAATTATAGAGCCTACTATTTAAAAAAATCTGACACCTCTAAAACTAACCATTTCTCAGGTCCCTTCTGATTTTGACATAATTATGATTTTAGAATCAAATCAATGGGGTCCATAAGAAATCAAACCTAAGACTAGTCTAATTAAAATTTTTAACATGATCTACAAGAAGGAAATCTTCACATCTGCAAATAATTCTAAACTCTTTGGGTCAAAAAATACCAATGTAAGGAGTATAAATTGAAACAAAAAGAATTTAAGGCTATACGTGAGGGCAGAAAAGTGGCAAACAGGCCTCCATATGGGCAAATGGTGCTTGAAGAAAATTTCAGCTCTACTTTTAGAACAATGGGCTCAGAACTATGACTAACCCAGAATAGAAACTTCAGTGTCATTGTATTTTGGTCCCTCCACTGTCACAATGCTTCCTCAGCCATACACACACATTACCAGAGTTCTAGATAGTATCCTGATACTGGGACTAAAACAGAAAACAAGACAATCCATATCAGCATGCCATAAAAAACTCCAGATTATTCCAACTGACTGGATGCTTCTGTCCCCTAAAGAGCTTAGTGAGGATGCAGGAAGGGCACTGTGCAAAAGCACTATACTATATAAAGGTGCCATGACATTCAGCCACCTGGTCTGAAACGAGTAGAATGAAAAATGCTTTGATCTTACATCAAGCTAAGAAAAAGTTTTTCATAGGACCTAGCCACTGGCTCTTCTCACCCTATACTGAATCACCAAACAGAGATCAGGGCAAAAGCTTCAAATAGGGTCTTATCTCTATTTCTAAAGAATTTCACATAGGATATTCAAATAAATACAAGATTAACAAAGCCTTTAGCTCCTTTAACCCATAAGTCAAAGTCTATGTAGAATCACCCCAAGACAAAACATCTCATCTGGAAAACACGAGACTGAATAAAGAATTACACCTTTCCTTGCTCTGAAGGTAGCAGGTACTCTTGTTCACAACAATCTTTCCCACTTAACAGAAATATTGCAATATAGTGACTGAAACACAACATTTTATGACTAAGCTTGCTAATGAGTTAATGTAACTGATTTCATTTTACTATTTATTTTTAATTGGAGGATAACTGCTTCACAATATTGTGTTGGTTTCTGCCTTACATCAACATGAATCAGCCATAGGTATGTAACTGATTTCTGTTCTGTTTTGGTTTTTTGTGGCTGCAGCTGCACCCAGAAGCTTGCAGGATCTTAGTTCCCCAACCAGGCCCTCTGGAGTGGAAGTGCAGAATCCTAACCACTGGACTGCCAGGGAAATCCCTGATTTCTGTGTTTTACATGTCAACTGAGAGTCTAGATTCAACTATTCTTCACAGTGGTCACTCCAACAGGATCACAAATTATCTGACATTATTTATTGGGGTATCAATTGGATCTTTTGGGTCAAGTTTCTGTGGAAGGAACCCAGAAACTGAGACCTAGAGAAAGACCTTTCTGGTTATTTGTCAAAACATCCATGGTCATTTCTCAGTAACTGATAATCCCAGAGTAAAATATCACAGAACAGAATTAAGAAACCCAAAATCCAAATTATGAGCATGTGAGTGTGGTGGTGTGTGTGCGTGTAATAAAGGTGGCACTCCAAAACAGCAAGAAAATAATAGATTATCTGATAAATGGTTCCAAGGTAATTCCTTAAAATATCTGGAGCAAAAATAAGGTAGTATCCTATCTTACATCATAAATAAAGTCCCGGCAGGTTAAAGTTTTGAATGCAAAAAGAAAAACATTAAACAACTAGAATTTTTAAAAAACACGGACATTTATTTTCTCTCAGGGTAAGAAAGGCCTTTCCAAAGCTATGGGCAGAGGCAAAATACACAAAAAAGAAAACACTGATAGATTTGACTACATAAAAACAAAACATCTGTACATCAAAATAAAATAAAAAGCAAAGTACAAAATGGGAAAAATCTTTCAACATATATGACTGACTACTTTAAAGCTTTTACGGGTCAGTAAGAACTGCTTCCCAGGTAGCACTAGTGGTAAAGAACCCACCTGCCAATGCAGGAGACATGGTTTTCATACCTGGGTCAGGGAAGATCCCCTGGAGGAGGACATGGCAACCCACTCCAGTATTCTTGCCTGGAGAATCTCATGGACAGATGAGCCTAACGGGTTATAGTCCATAGAGTCGCAAAGAGTCAGACATGACTGAAGGGACTTAGCATGCATGTAAGAACTGATAAATATACCTCAACAAGGAAATGGGGAAAGGGTATGAACAGGCAATCCACACACAAAAAATGATCAATGAACACACACACAGAAATGTTCAATTCTATTATTAAAAAGACATACAAATTAAGATATGCATTAAATAACATTTTTACCTATCTAATTTGCAAATATATTTTAAAAAATAATACTGCATGTTAGCAAGGATCTCAAAATATACACTTTTATATTGTTGCTGGAGATAGAGAAATATATCAAATACATATTAAATATATCAAAAGTCTTAAACATGTTCATATCCGTTGGCCCAATAATTCCATTCCAAGGAATTCATTCTGAACACACACTCACAGATTCACAAAAAGCCTCATACAAGGATATCCATCAATGTGTTATTTATAAAATTAAAAAATTGCAAACAACCTACATGTCCTCCAATAAGAGAATGATTACATGAATTATGGCACACACATGATGGAATATTTAATTATTAAGAACCACTTTAATAAAATATTAATGACATATGCTAAGTTAAAATAATGGATACAAGACTGTTTAAATATAATGATCCCAGTCTTGAAAGACATACATACGTACTATATGAGATATAAAAGTTTGGAGGGAAATACACACAAATACAAGGTTATTTCTGGAGGTAGTTTTACACATGATTTGAGCTTCTTTTTAACTTTATATTTTGTTGTTTTCCAATTTTCTACAAATCTGAATGTAATATTTATATATCCAGGAGAAATATAATTTTAAAAATTATATATTACAATATAAAATATAATCTGAGGGGGATGTGGAGGCAGACTGAAAAGGACAGGCCCACGGATGACAGGACACACGTGCACTAGAAATTCCCCTCCATGCCACTCCTGGCTCATTCTTCATTTTTCCCTGGGACTGATCACTCAACCAGTTGCAGACAAATCCACTTAAACGTATTATCACTACTATCCCCTTGCCATCTTACCCAAGAGTAAACCAATGAAGCCCTGCCAATGCCTTGCTGAAATCTAGATATGCCACATCTACCATATTTCCTTGATCTACCAGTCTAGTAACCCTGTCCATCAAGGCAATTTGGCAGTTTGACATGATTTGTTTGACCTTGGTGAATCAATGGTGATTTCAGTGCTCACCACTTCTTTTTCTGAGTGTTTACAAAGCAACTCAATAATCTAATTTATTTAACCCAAGATTTGCAAAATTCTTTCTTCTTTTTGAAAATCTGAAGGACACTCATGTATGCAGACCCCTAATGTATATATTTATACAAAATGTGTTAATTTTAACAAGTTGAAAAATCCCCAAATCTCTAAGGTCTTTTGAGTTTTTAAGATATCTAAATTCAATGAAAAGTAAACAAAGATCCATTTCAAGAGGATGAAAGCCTTACCACAGAAAAGAAGAGGGGAAGACGAGACCTTTACTAATGCAAGATTGTTATTAACTCAAGACTGTGATTCAGTAACACTCTAGTCACAATCAGGAACTTGTGAATTGAATTCACAACTTACTTCCACTTATCTAACACAGAATTTGAGTTAGAAGAAACATGTGGAATCATTTTGCACAGTCCCATCATTTTACAGATCAGAAAATTGAGGCCCAAAGAGGTTGACTAGTACAAGATCATTCAGCTACTTAAAGTCAGAACTAGAACCCAGGGCCTTGGCTACTCCTCCAAGATGATTCCTTTTCTTAAGATAAAAGGAAGCAAAAACCGTATTTTTTAATCTCAATGACAATGATATGTGTGCGAGCTTAGTTGCTTAGTTGTGTCTGACTCTTTGGGACCCCAAGGACTGTAGCCCATCAGGCTCCTCTGTCCACGGGATTCTCCAGGCAAGAATACTAGAGTGGGTTGCCATGCCCTCCTCCAGGCAATCTTTCCAACCCAGAAACTGAACCCATGTCTCCTGCATTGCAGGCGGATTCTTTACCATCTGAGCCACCAGGGATAGGCCCAAATTATTCTATTTCTCTATTAAAAACAATAAAACAATTGCCCTATTATGGAATATAAGTCTAAAGCTTTAAACAAACAAAGCAACAGTGTAAATATCAGGGTCAAGATTTCAACAACCAACACATTAAATTAAAAAGAAATCCTAAAAAGCTATAAATAAATAAGAAATAATTCATTTTCTATATTATTCTAATCATTCTACCCTATCAGAAGAACCAATGTTTTATAGACACCAAAGTTCCTAGGATTTTGTCTCAAACCATCTAACAAGGACAAGAAAGCACCTGTCTAACTAGAATCAGAATGCTTTGCCAACTCTAGCTACCATGTCCTTAAGCTTCATGGAAGACAGAAAAGCCCAGTGCACACAAGTACAAACACACACACAGAGAGAGAAAGAGACCTGTATATAAAGTTCAGCCCCAGGAGGCAAAACTGAAAAGAAAGCTAACATCTTTTTCTCTTCTAAGTTTGCAAAACAGGGTGGGCGTAAAAGGGTGTAGCCACTTTGGCAAAATCTTGGGAGATCCTCAAAACTGTTCAATGTGATTACCTTGCTGCTACTGCTGCTAAGTCACTTCAGTCGTGTCCAACTCTGTGTGACCCCATAGACGGAAGCCCACCAGGCTCCCCCGTCCCTGGGATTCTCCAGGCAAGAACACTGGAGTGGGTTGCCATTTCCTTCTCCAATGTGTGAAAGTGAAAAGTTTAAGTGAAGTCGTTCAGTTGTGTCCGACCCTTAGCGACCCCACGGACTGCAGCCTACCAGGCTGCTCCATCCATGGGATTTTCTAGGCAAGAGTACTGGAGTGGCTTGCCATTGCCTTTACCTTATGACCCAGCAATTCCACTCCTAGGAATATATACCCAAAAGAATTGAAAACATATGACCACACAAAAACTTCCCATGAACACTGATAGCAGCAGTATTCACAACAGTCAAAAGATGGAAACAACCCAAGTCCATCAACTGAAGAATGGATAAACGATTTGTGGTATAACCATAAGATGAAATATTATTTAGCCTTAAAAAGGAATGAAGTGTTACATGCTACATCGGGATGAACCTTGAAAAAACTGTTGAAAGAAGCCAGAGACAAAAGACTGCATATTCTGCATATTATATGATTCCATTCATATGAATGGGCCAGAAAAGGAAACTTTACAGAAACAGAAAGTAGATTAGTGGGTGCCTTGGGCTAGAAGAGGGGAGGAGTTTGGGGGAAATAGGGAGTGACTGCTAATAGGATGAGACTTCTTTTGTGGGTGAGGAAAATGTTTTAAAACTGACAGTTGTACCACTCTGAACATTTTAAAAACCACTGAGTGGTACACTGTAAATGGGTGAACTGTACAGTATGTGAATAAGCTGGGTGTTTTTTAAGGTGGGCCCTATCATTTTTAGGACTTTCCTGGTGGCTCAGACGGTAAAGCATCTGTCTACAATGCGGGAGACCTGGGTTCAATCCCTGAGTCGGGAAGATTCCCTGGAGAAGGAAATGGCAACCCACTCCAGTACTCTAAGGTAGAAAAATCCCATGGACGGAGGAGCCTGGTGTCCATGGGGTTGCAAAGAGTCGGACACGACTGAGCAACTTCACTTTCACTTTTCTATCATTTTTATCAGGTCAGCATTCCTAGCTAAAATTATCTGCACCCAAGCCCTGCAGCACACAGTTGATAAGAGTGAAAGGTAGCACCTTTCCTCCTGCTTCCCTCTAATCACTTGAGTAATGACGTAGTTGGCTTGCTCTGGTCTCAAGTCAATTCGTAAACAGCTTGAGAATGAAGGGACCAAGCAAAGCAAAACTGACTGGCAAATAATAAGCACATGAAAAGACGCTCAACATCATTAGCCATTTGGGGAAATGCAAATAAAAACCACAATGAAATACCACTTCCCACCCACCAGAATGGCTAGAATCAAAAAGACTGACATTTACAAGGGTTGGCGAGGATGTGGAGAAATTGTAACCCTCACACTGCTCGTGGGAATGTGAAATGGCACAGCCACTACGGAAAACAGCCTCGGTATTCCTCAAAAGGTTAAATATAGAGTTGCCATATGATCCAGTTATATGCATACAGATGTTCAAAGAGTAGTATTCGTAACAGCCAAAAAGTAGAAATAACCCAAATGCCTATCAACTCATAAATGGATAAACAAAATGTGATATATTCATACAACAGACTGCTATTCAACCATAAAAATAAATGAGGTATTGATACATGCTGCCATACAGATGAACCTCAAAAACACTGTCAAGTGAAAGTAGTCAGTCATAAAAGACCATACAATATATGAATACATTTATCCAAAATGTCCAGAACAGGCAAATCCATATAAGCAGAAGTAGAATAGTAGCACTGAGGGGAATGGAGAGGTTGGAGGGGTGGGAGATAGCTAAAGGATTCAGTTTCTTTTCGAAGTGGTGAAATGTTCTAAAATTGATTGACATGATGGTTGCACAACTCTGTGAACTCTACACCACTGAATTACATCCTTAAATGAGTGAATTGCAAGGTCATAAAAAATGAATTACAAATACAACTCCATTTTACTGCATTAGTATTCTTAAGCCTGCACATATTAAGTCAAGCCAACCAACTTTCATCTTTTGGCTCCTCCTGAGATATCCCCCTGGTGGCTCAGAGGTTAAGGCGTCTGCCTCCAATGCGGGAGACCCGGGTTCGACCCCTGGGTCGGGAAGATCCCCTGGAGAAGGAAACGGTAACCCACTCCAGTATTCTTGCCTGGAGAATCCCATGGACGGAGAAGCCTTGTAGGCTACAGTCCACGGGGTCGCAAAGAGTCGGACACGACTGAGCGACTGAACCGAACCGAACCGAGATATCCCCCACAATACCATTCTGTGGCAGTCTTCCTAAGTCCTCTTTCCTTTTGCAGGAGAGGGGGTTCTCCCTCAGGTTTCATTACCTCCTTTGGTATAGGAGTTTGTGATCATCAAGATTTAAAAAGCTAACAATTGGGACTCTCAGACAGTATCTTCTGGGTAGGGTAGGGGGGGCGCTCACAGCTTCTCTGCTGTGGAGAAAGGTAGGTGGCAGTCTATTGGAAAAACCCTGGGACACGAAGTTCTCAGGAAATCTGACTTCAAATTTTGATTCTGCCCCTTACTGGCTGTGGGACCTTGAGCAAGTCACTCAACCTCTCTGATCTTCACTTTCCTCATCTGTAAAATAGGGATTGTGTGTGTGTGCTTAGTCGTTCAGTCATGTCCTACTCTTTGTGACCCCATGGACTGTAGCCTGCCAGGCTCCTCCGTCCATGGGGATTCTCCAGGCAAGAAAACTGGATTGGATTACCATGCCCTTCTCCAGGCGATCTTCCCAACCCGGGGATCGAACCTAGATTTCTCGCATAGCAGGCAGATTCCTTACCGTCTGAACCACCAGGGAAACCCAGATAATAGGGATAATACCACCTATCCCATATAGATATTAGTGCTTACAAAGTCATCGAGAACACTGTTGTTGTTCAGTCACTAAGTTATCTCCGACTCTCTGTGAGCCCATGGACTGCAGCACGCCAGGATTCCCTGGTTGTGGTGGTTGGTGGTTTAGTCACTAAGTCATGTCTGACTCTTGCAACCCCATGGACTGTATAGCCTGCTAGGCTCCTCTGTCCATGGGATTCTCCAGGCAAGAATGGGCTGCCATTTCCTTCTCCAGGGGATCTTCCTGACCCAGGGATTGAACCCGGGTCTCCTGCATCACAGGCAGATTCTCTACCAACTGAGCTATGAGGGAAGCCCACTATCTCTCGAAGTTTGTTCAAACTCATGTCCTTTGAATCAGTGATGCCATCCAACCATTTCAACCTCCATCACCCCCATCTCCTCCGTCCTTCAATCTTTCCCAGCATCAGGGTCTTTTCCAATGAGTCAGTTCTTCACATCAGGTGGCCAAAGAACGTAGGGCTGTGCTAAGTCGCTTCAGTCGTGTTGGACTCTTTGCAGCCCTATGGACTGTAGCCTGCAAAGCTCCTCTGTCCATGGGATTCTCCAGGCAAGAATACTGGAGTGGGTTGCCACTTCCTTCTCCAGGGGATCTTCCCAACCTAGGGATTGAACCAGTGTCTCTTAAGTCTCCTGCATTGGCAGGCGGGTTCTGAGAACATAGAGATACTCAATAATTCAACAAAATATGTGCCAGGCTCTGGACTAGGTGCTGGGGCACAAAGATAAATACAATAGTAGCTGCCTTCAAATTGTTCAGTGTAGAAATGCTGTTAACAGGAATTCATTTTCTTCCTTTCTTCTTTTACGATGGCAGTAGGAGTTTAAGGACTTTGATTCTTTGCCTTGATAAACTTTCACCTCTACCCTCTCAAGAGAGATCATGCTGATAGCGTGGCAGCTACATTTACATCCCTCATTCTCAAACAGGAGAGATATGATAACTACTTCAATGTTATGGGGAAAAACATCCCTTTTATGCTTACAAGTTATTATCAAGACTGATCCTTTAACTCTTCCAGGCCTTACCTGTACATGTTTCCATGGTGAAAAGTGTGCTTCTTCAGCACTTCAAAATAAGTATGGAAAACTTTAATTCTTTTTCATTCCCTGTACCCCCACCCCAGCCTGTCTGGATTTACATTCCAGTTGAAAAGACTAGTCACAAAGGATCAGTTCCCAGTTTAGCTACCTTAGTGACCAATTTCTGGCTCTCCTCCTGATTTGGGGTTCAGGTTCTATGCTAAAAACAAAAGGGCTTTCCAGAAAAATACTATCTGAGTTTATAAACAGAGGCTGACAGAAAGTAAGTAGGAAGGAAAATGTAGGAGATGATAGTTTCTAAATCAAAGTGTTATAATACAAAACCCATCCTTCTCTTGGTAGAGCAATTCCACAAGTCACAGAAAAATATTTTTCATTTTAGAATAGTCTGGAAGGGAGCTTTTGCCAAGAACCAGTTGTTTAAATTTTCAATTTGAATTTTAAGCCGGATTATACATGCCCAAGAACATCATGCTATTTTTAGCTAAATAGGTAGGATTGCTGTGTTCACAACAGTTTGGAGCAATCAAGAGTGAAACTATTAAACAGCATCTCTCACTGTGGTACCTTATCATTTAGCACCTCTATTTCCATTTTAATATCTTCCAAAGCTTCATCATACAAATGTTTGTAAAGCAACCATGCTAGGCATACTACAAAGTGTATATAGATAGACAAGGTTCCTATCTTCATCATGGGTTCAACCCATTAAGCAACCAGATATTTCAAAGTTAGAGCTGCCATCCAGCTTAAGTGCCCAGATGAGATACATCAGGAAGCAACTGTCCTACACTTATCACCCTTACAATGCTTGCACCATCTCTATGTATTCAAAAGAGAGGGGTAATGAAAATGTTCTAAAATTGACTGTGATGATGAATGCACGTTCTGTGAATATACTAAAAGCCACTAAATTGTACACCTAAATGGATGCATTGTATGGTATATGAATCATATCTCAATTAAGCTGTTAAAAAAAGGAGAAAAATGTTCTTACTCTGATTGTTCTAATTAGTTAAAGCTATTTTTTTAAGTTCTGGTACTAAAGGATATCTAGCTACAGGCTGCACTGGTTGAGCAATGGTGCCTCAGGGGCCACCACAGAGATCACTCGCACCTTCCCCCACACAAACATTTTTCTTTCCCTCACTCTCTCTTCTATCAGTTTCCCTGTTCCTTTTCTCTGCTCCAAAAAGGTCTCAGGTTTCTCAGGTATTCCCAAGCACAATCTCTCCCAAGTGGTGGACTTTAGGATTATACTGATTGCTGACCCTCAGCAACGTTCCCTTCATGTCCCTGCTCTCCTGTCGCTGTTCTGATCTGCACAGTGAGGGGATGGACTACGTGATCCTTTCCAGTGCCCACATTCCTTGCGAAAAAAATACAAATGATGAACACTTATTTGGCCAATAACATGGAAAATCTCTGCCATTTTAGCCAACAAATATATATTTGGATTATTCATTTTGTAAATGCCTAAGTGAGGCAATCCTCCAAAGAACAGTATTTAACATAATTATAAAATAATTAACATGCAGTCCTTATCCTTAAAATCTATCACTTTATCAAAGAAAATTCAGAGCCCAACATAGAATGCTTGATAGTCCCTCTGGGCCTGTTTCTAAGGGTCCATTTTTTTATGGGGAAAAAAGCGCGTTTGCATGTTGAGGCCCTGATGGATTTTCCAAACCAAGGAAAGAAGTGAGATTGGGGTGGCACAGCCTTAACAACAGTGGTTCAACTAAATCCTAAGAGAAGAAGGGTTTTGTTTCTCAAATGGTAGAGAAACCTAACATAAGACAGCACCTCGACAAACATCATAAACGCTCAGAAACATGCCCAGAAAGCAATGAACACTGCAGGAATCCCTTCAGCCTGGACAACTTGCGGCTCTTTATGGAAACCAATTCCATTCTCCCAACAAAACTCACAGAAACATGTAGTTACCAGTTTCCAACATACTACAACCAAATTCACAGTATTGTTTCCCTGTGTCCAGTATCACTGAGTAAAACCAAAACACATCAATTTCTCTCCCTCTCTCACACACACACCCCCACACACCCCCACAGACACACAAGAAACCATTTTCTTTGCAGAACCTAGGTTGCCTAAGCAGTGGGCATGAAATGGATAAATATTGGTTGCTAATAAAAATCAGATGGTGAGGTTTACACGGAGAAGCAAACAGCACACGCAGGCATCATAAAACCAATAACCCTAATGTGTGTTTCTTGTCATTAAGCCGGACACCCAACACGGAAAGAAATGACTCAAGGTGTCTATTTGCATCCCTCTTTGCCAGTACCTCGGATTAACAAGCTCTCCTGTTAGCCACCTCCCTACTCTTGTCCCGATCAAAAGAGCCTAGTGCAAAAGGTGGCAGGCCCCTCTTCTTGGCCTGCAGGCGCTGAACAAGGGGTGGGGGTGGGGCAGCGGAAAGGACAAAGATAGGCGCTTTCCATCCCTCACGGCTTTGCAGCAGTGCTGCCAGCCTCTCCCCATTCTCATCAAGGAACAGAGCACCTGCCCGGGGGAGGGCCCTGCCTCCATCTCAGTGACCGGCCAGCGGGGCCTAGGTGTCCCAGGAGCCCAGGCACTGCAGCCCTAAGGGACAAAGACCGGCCCGACAAGGGGGAGGGGGGACGAAAGGAGTCGGCGACAGTCGGAAAACGCTGGCAAGCAAAAGCGGGCGTGGGCTGGGGCGAGAATACAAAGCCCACCTCGGGGGTTCCCAGAGGTCGCCAGGTCGGGGGTGGGGGGGAGTAACGGGTGTGGGGGAGGGGAAGACGGAGAAAATTCCTCAGAGGACGGGAATTAGGGGCGCAGCCTCTGGCAAGAAGGAGGCTAGGAGGCGGACAGAGGCCCCGGGCTAGAAAGGGCAGAGTTCGTGGGTGGGGAGAGGTGATGGCCAAGAGGCAAGAGACCCGCAGGGGCTCGCTGGCGCGAACGCTCAGCCGCGCGAGGCGCTCCGCGGGGCGGCTAGGGGCCCGTCAGGAGGGGCTCCAAACCCCGCGCTGTGCGGAGCTGGGGACACGCGGCCCAGGGATTCCAGGGAGAGCGCAGAGTTGGGGGCACAGTGTGGGAAAAGAGTCTGAGAACAGAACCGTGGAGAGGCTAGGGGGGACTGTGAGGGGGCCTGACCCCTGTCCGTCCCACCTCACCTGGCGCCGGGTCGGAGTCCAGGTCTAGTGCTGAGAAAGCGCCAGCTCCCGCCGGCCCCTCCGTCCCGCGCGGGAGACCACGGACACAAAGCGGGGCCCGCGCGGGAGGAGGGGAAGAAGAGGAGGAGGGGGGAGGGGAGAGAAAGGAGGAGGAGACGCCTGAGGCGCGCGAGGGGGGAGGAGGGGCGCCCGCCGCCCTCCGCCTGGGTCAGGGGGCGGGGCGTGAGGCTGGAGGCCGCGCTCGGCCGGCCAATGGCCACCCCGCCGGCGGGCTGGCTCGGGCGCGCCATCCCGCAGCTCACCTCGGCACCTGGGCCTTGGCTGGCCCCAGCCAATCAAACGTCTTTATTTGCATAGCTGGCCCCGCCCATTCGCCCGGGCCGGGGGACGCGCTCCCAGAGAACACAAAGAAGAATCCCCGTAGGGGGAGGGGGATGTCCACTTCCAAGTCCCAACCCGGAGAACCTAGCATCACCTTTTCAGCGGGTTTATGAGTGTTTCACGGTCACCCTGATGAGGGGAGAAGTGGGGGTCACAGAGGCCGGTCCAAGCTCGCTTGAGAAGTTGGTACTTTTCTCCCTTGGGTTCTTCTAGCCAAGGGTTACTCTCCTGTTCCAGGGTACAGTTAAGTTCTTCGCCTCTGCCCCCACTTCCCCCTCCCCTTTTTCCAGTCGCCCCAATCTCTGTGCTTCCTCCCGTAGGTTGCTGCCCACTACTGGCCTCCAGCTGCACTGCAGCCCTAATCACAAAGCTCTGAGCACAGTCTTTCTGAATAGATGCTTCCAACCCACCCAGAAAAGGGGAGAGGAAGGGGTTACTGTGTGAGGGCAGAAGAGAACTAGTCAAGTGGCTTTGTTACCTATGATGGCAAAAGCCAGCAATGAATAATAGGTCTAATCTTCCCAAATCATCTTGTTCCGCCTTCCCTCTCCTACCTTCAGGTCTGTACTGGGCCACAATGGTGACTGACTGGCCAGCCCGTTTCAGAGCAGCTGCAGCCTGCTCGTGAGTTGCATTCCTCAGGTTCACACCATTGACCTGTCCAAAGAGAGGTGTTGTGAGCCACCTCAAAAGGAAGAAAGGAGTTCTCTGTTGTAGCACTTAGGAGAGGGAGATGGGTAACCATCCCTAAGCCTACTCAGATGCCTTTCTCAGTAGCCCATCCCTGCCTATTATGATAAAACCTAAAGGTTACACCTCTAGTGTAATAATTATTTTTATGGGGGTCAAATGTCAACCAGGGTTCAGAGCCAAGAGATATGCATTTCTTATTTAAGTACAAGTCTGGTCTCTGTCCCTCACAAAGGATATCTATAAAGAGAATATGTTTTCTCCAGCTCTTAGCCTTCCTCCACTTCAAGAAACATTCCTTGGAGAAAGGGAGGTCTTCCTTCCTCCCTTTTAGAGTGGCCCAGCTCCCATCCTCCCACTTTGTCTTTGTTTCCTCACCGATAAGATCCGGTCTCCCCTGCGCAGCTCCCCACTCAGGTCAGCTGGGCCTCCTGCCAGGATGAAGGAGACAAAAATGCCTTCTCCATCCTCACCCCCAACGATGTTGAAGCCCAGGCCTGTGGAGCCCTTGTGCAGGATGATCTTGCGGGGCTCCCTGGTGGGAAAAGAGTGGAAGAGTCAGGACAAAGTAGGTATAAACTGTCGTCCCTGTGAGGGCCAGCCTGGAACAAGGCCCACATGTCTGTAGAAGGTTAGGTATGATACTCTGTTGCTCCCTTTCTCTCCTGAAACCTGCTTGGCCGCTGTTGGCTGCCAGGTGCCAAGTTTCAGTTGTTCTTCCTCCCTTCTTCCTGAGGGCTTGGAGTGAACTTCCCAGTGGGCAGTCCCTGACTCTCTCAGGTCAACAAACCCCTATCCTGGGCTCTAGTGACCCACTCACTGGTCCTCTTCCTCCCCAGATTCTCCCATCCTACCAACTGGTGTGGTGGACCCTGGGCCACAAGAAGGGGAATCAGTTAGGGGCTGTGGAATGGCCCTGGGGTTGACTGCACTCACCACCCACAAACTGTGCGTACTTACTTTACACATGCTCCTCCGCAGTCTCAAAAATCCAACCCACCAGCTATGACCCCTCCTACTTTCTCCAACAACAGATTTAGTCACCAGCTACCACTATGTACCCTTGCTGGGTTATATGGGAGACAGAGATAAAGAAATCCCAGGTCCCCAAAAGGAGCTTAGGAGCCTAACCAAAGAGAGGAGCCAAGCACGTGAAAACGCCAATTAACCATGTCCAAGGAACCCCTCTGGAAATGGTCACAGTGTCATCAGGTGAGAGCAGCAGCAAGCAGCTCCTGTGCGGTCACACAACCAAACCTGGCATGCTCGTCCGGCTCACTCTTCACTTTAAGCATCTCTCATCAGAGGAGCCCCAGGTCTGAGGCTCTCTCTCTCTTGTTCCCAGTCTCGGGTGCGGGGCTCCCTCCCTGAGACCCGGATGCCCTCCTCTCCTCCTACCTGCCATCCCCTCCAGGCCGCAGGGAACGGAGCGGCCAGGCCCACCTCTGTGAAGCCCTCCTCCAGGCCGAGGCCGAAGCTGAGCCCAAGCCCAGGGCCAATCCGGAGCCCGAGAACTTGCGTGTCCTCTCCATGGCTCCTCCAGCTCTGCCCCCCAGCTCCGTCAGCCTACCCTTCCGGCTCCACGGCAGCCTCCCAGGCCCCACCCCGGAGAAACCTGTCCCCCGGAACCCCTGCCGGCCCGACCAGTTCCGCGGCAGCCACCGGAGTGGGGCGGGGCGGATCCCCGCGAGGCCACCTGGCCCGCCAGCCCTTCTCTAACGTGGAATGGTTGTAACAGAAGGGGCTGTAACCGTCACAGGGCAGGAAACCCCGCAGCCTCCACCGCCTCGGCCCCCTAAACACTCCATCCTACCCTTTCTCCACACTTTCGAAAGGGGACCACACGCTTGGCGCGCCCCCTGATGGTAGAACTTGTTCCTGCAGCCACCTCTGTCCCTCCATAGCGTCCCAAGGGCTTGACAGGGGGCCTCAGACCCCAAAGACAGGAGCGAGGAGGGCTTTATCCTCTTCTTTGCCAGACTACAAGAAGGCCTGTGGCCAACGAGAAAGGATTCCTCTCCTCCCCGTCCCTAGATAGGATGAAGAGGTGGGATGGGGGTATTACCTGGTGAAGTCCTCTTCAGCCAGCATGTGCCTGGGGATAGGAGAGTAGCGGGCGGGGGGAACCTGAGGAGGAGCAGGGTAGCTGACCTTGCTCTCCACAGCCCCGAGATAACCCAGGCTGGAGTTATGGCTTATGTGGTTGTCAGCCAAGGCAGTAAAAGCTGGAATGGAGAAAGGGAGAGAGAAGTTCCGAGACCACTCCCCAGTGGTAGCCTCCTCCACCCTCCACCACGGGCTGCCCCCACTCCCTCAGATGCAAAAAAATCCAGACCAAGGGATGCTGATTCCTCAGGCCTCTCCTCCCTACTCCACCCCCTAGGGTTCCTCCTCCACAGTCCCTTTCTGAATCCTGAGCTCACTCCTGTGAGTCTTAGAAAGAGCTAAAGTCAAGGCAGTCTACAAAGAAAAGCATGACTAGAGGTGTGACTAATAATAACCCCTCACATCTCTATAGCTTAATACAGTTTTCCAAGGGCTTTCTCGTCCATGATCTCATTTGATCCTTGCAGCACTCCTAAGAGGAGGGCAGCACATATATCACTAGCTCCTTTTTGCCAGAGAGGAAACTAAAGACAGGTGACAGTGACTTTTCCAAGGGCATCCAGGAAGAAGGGACACAGCTGGGATTCGCACTCAGCTCTCTCCAGCACGAGTCTTATTTTCTGCCCCCACTTCTATCTCTCTTAACAAGGAGTATTAACTTCTTCCCCTCCAGAAACCAGGGGGTAGGGCTTCGGTCCAGGGACAGGACAGACGGGTACGTACTGCTGGCATAGTCGGGGGGTGCGTACATGTCGTTGAGGTGGAGGCTGCCTGGCTTGGCCACCTTCAGATAGACCATATCAGATGTGTTCTTCAGTGAAGCCACAGCTTCCTCATGCCTCACATCCTGCAGATTGGTGTTGTTTACCTGGAAGAGGTCTTAGGGCTAGCACTGGGGAGAAGGCAGGGCCTCTCCAGGGAAGCTTGGGGGAGTACTCTTTCAGTGAAATTGAATGGTGCTCTGTCTGACAGAGGCCCAAGTACAGTGCTGTGAGGAGCAGAGAAGCAGGGGGTAGCGGTGGGCAGGTGAGGCAGTTCCAGCCATGAAGAGGACTAGGGGCTTGCTATCTGGGGACACACACCTCAGATGATGCTCTTGAAATTCCCCATAATGCCTAGTCCTGAAGTGAGGTTCAGGGGGAGGGAGAGGCTGCTAAAGCTCCACCTCCCCACCCCGCCATTTGGGCATCCCTGGGAAAGCTGTCTCACCGCCAGCAGCCGATCCCCGATCTGGAGGCGTCCATCCTTCTGAGCAGCACCCCCCTCGATGATCTTGGTGATGTAGATGCTATTGTCTCCTGGGATGTGCTGGTTGCCAATCCCCCCAGCAATGCTGAAACCAAGGCCTGGGAGGAAGCAGCGAGGAGTGGGAGAGTGACACGAGGAGAAGTCATAGCGCTCAGTTAAGCCCAGCCCCAGCCCCACACTCAGCCACGCCACCAGCCCCATAGCAGCTTTCCCCAGGGCTCCCAAACACTAAGCTGTCATCCCGTGGTCAGCAAGGGTGAGATGTGAGCTCAAGAAAGAAGACTGTGAGCTGAACTGGGGAGGTAGGCAGGGGGTGAGGGGATTCCCTTCCAATTCCTATAGAGCCAACCAGGGGCCTCTGGCCAGAGCATGGGAACCCAGAGGGCCGCACCTTTGGGCCCTTTGAGCAGATTGACCTCCATTATGGTCTCTGGCGGAGGCTGTCGCCTCCGGACCACCAACCGCACCACAGGGCCAGCCTCCTTCAGTGCCTCCACGGCCCGGCTGTGCACCACCTCTGACACGTCCACTTCATTCACCCGCAGCACACAGTCATTCACCCTGCGGGGGAAGCCCAAGAGGCATGACACTCTGCCACCGCCCCGCCACCCTCCCTCCCACCTCCTCCTCTTTCTCTCTCCTCCCCTAATCTCCCCCTCCCCCTCTCAGATCTAATGGAAGGGTCATCCTGTCAGGCAGCCCTCCTCCCCCCTCACCTCCATTCTGTCCCTGCAACCCCTGGTCCTGCTTCTAGACCACCTCACCCCAGCCTCCCATCCATGGCAGCTGCTCCACCAGGGATAATCTTGGTAATAAAGATTCCAGGGTCATCGGGGACATGGGGGTTGTCGATGCCACCTGCAATGCTGAAGCCCAGGCCAGAATTTCCCTGCAGAAGGAAGTGAAGAGGCATGGTCTGCTCAAACAGAAGGCATAAGGGAGGGTTTCTGGGGCCCCATCTACCCCTGCCCCTCCCCAGAGCAGTTTCTCCAGGCCGCAGAAGGGGCCATGGCAGGCTGGGGCACATTCATCACCAATCTGGCAGATTCCCACATTGTGCTGACCATTCTGGCGTGGAGGCCTCAGCGAAGCCATCCCCTCCCCAATTCCCCAGGCCTCAGCAAGCAAGGTCAATTAATATTTGTTAGTCAGTTGATTAGGCTTCCCAGATGGCGCTAGAGGTAAAGAACCCGCCTGCCAATGCAGGAGACATAAGAGATCTGGGTTCGATCCCGGGGTTGGGAAGATCCCCTGGAGAAGGGCATGGCAACCCACTCCAGTATTCTTGCCTAGAGAATCCTGTGGACAGAGGAGCCTGGTGGGCTATGGTTCATAGGGTCGCACAGAGTCGGACACGACTGAAGCAACTTAGCACACACAGTCGGTTGATTGATTGATGTAGTCATGCAGCCTCTGAGGGCCATTTCCCCATCCTCTTAATGCACGTCCCCGTGAGTCTTGAGACCAAGGTTCAGGAGCCCCCCACCTGGTTCTAACCCTCCCCTCCCATTTCATCCTGCCCCACTGCCAGACTCACCCGCTCAAGGACTATCTCCTCATACTTGAACATGCCATCGCTGCCATTCACCTGGGGAAAGACACAGGCAGGACCCTAAGTGCCTCCTGCCTAACCCTCCCCACCCCAACCATCTGCCTGCTGGTCAACCTGCTTGCCCCCCTACTCCCTGCAGAGAATGGAAGCCCAAATTGACCCTGGGACACCTCTTGGCCACAGATGGGACAGGCTGACCCTGAGGAGGCACCCCTCCCCTTGCTTCCAACCACATCAGGCCAAATCCAGCTGCTCACTTAGCCCAGATCAATTGTCTGGGATGGAGCCAGTCAGTGGTGCACTCACCAAGAGGCTGGGCTCTGGGGCCTCAGGGTTCACTAGGAGGGGTGCAGGGCTGGCCTGAGGGGGATGGCAGAAATGGACCATGGCGGGCAAACCATGCCACACACAGCATCCGTGCCTGGACGGGAACCTGCCCCTCTCTGAACAACAGGTCTCCCTGACTTGGGGATCACAGACTCCCACCGTGTTGGAGCCGGAAAGACAGCAGTCACCATCTTGTTCAACCTCTTCCACATGACAGACAGTGACACTGAGGACCAAAGAGGACACAGGTGGTGCCTAAGGGCATATTGGGAGTTAGTGACAGAGCAAGGGCTAGAACCTGGATCTCCAGGTGCTCTTTTGAGTAAAGCAAGCTTGCCGAAGCCATTGATGTTCTGGCCAGTCAATCGCCTTGCCCATTAAAGCTCATGGGCAAAAGAAAAGCTGCTCCCTCAGAGTACCTCATGAATCTTCATTCTACCTCTCCTTCTCTGTCCCCAAGAACCCAATTCCTCCAATGGGCAGAAGGAGTCAAAGTCTTAATCCATTTTCCATCCAGGGGCTTTTGATCCTGAACCCTTTGTGTTTCTCAGCAGAAAGGGATCTGGTCAGGAGTCAGGGCAAAGCCAAGGGTGGAACAGGAGCAGAGTGGACAAGATTCCCCATCAGGAAGAAGCTGATGACCCATGGACTAACTGGCAGCAGAGTCCATGGCCTTCAACATGCAGTAGTCATGGGAGGAGAAGCAAGGGAAGAGGATGGAAACACAGGGTTGGTCTGACCAACCCACAGAAGTAGCCTCCCACGCGGGACAAACTTGTGGCCACTGTCAAGTGAAAATGTGATTCTGGACAGACAAGTAGCACCTGCTCCCTGGCTCTCATTCTCATCCCCACGAATGGAGGAGCCCTCTTGCCTCTCTTCCCAGAGAACCTGGTGCCCTTCCCCCCATCTTTGGCTGTAAGGCCCCTTTCCTGACCCCTGATCTCCTCCTCTGAAGAGGGAAGCTGCAGACCCAGGGTGAAGATTCCTCTGCATGCACTGCTCTGCTTCCCCGCTTCTGCCTTCACCCCACAGCTCTGACTTTGAAAAGCAGAGAGGACAGGACTGGCTAATCTCATGCCACCACCTTTCCTGAGCCTGGCCCCAGGATTTTTTGCCCTGCAGACCTAGGAGCTGGTGGGAAGATTCTTGCTGCAGCCTTACTCTTGTCCCTGATCCCAGGAGGATGAACTGATGGCTCTTAAGAGCCCCGAAAGAACACAGCTGCCTGAAGTACCATGCAACAGACACACAGGCAAAAGGATCTCCATGCAGCTCTTTTATGCATCTGGTATACCATGTGTGCCCACATGTGAGAGCCATGCTTCAAGCCCAGCTCTGGCAAGACCCAGCAGCTCCTGGCTTCCACACTCCAGTCTCGCATTGTCCACCTCAAGGAACCTATTCCCAGGGCCAGGAACCATCCAGGGATCAGTCCTGGCAAAGAAACCTTGACCAACTGGCCCACCTAGCCTTGGGACTGGCATTTATCTCCCAGTTGAGCCAGACAAGCACAAGAGAGTGTTTACAAGGGTAGGGCCCCAGGGTGGAGGGGGAAAGGAGAGAGGGGAACCCACTGGAGAGGGCAAGGGGCCAAGGCAAGGAACACAGGAAACAGTTGGAACAGGCAGAAGGGCAGAACTGAGGACTCCTTTCCCCAGGAAGTCCCCATGCTTCCTTCTGAGTGAGAGCACATCTGATCCCCAGAGGGGGACAGAGGTGGCCAGAACGGTCACCAGCTTGGGGCAGCCAGCACCTGCCCTCCCCAGCAAAGCCTCCTCCTCCCTTCTCCCTACCCTGGGGGCTGCAGAGCTGAATAACCAGACAGGCCCTCCGCCATGCATGCCAGGGACCTGGCTCTGCCGGCCCAGCCTCCATTTTGCTGCTTCTCCCACAGATGCTCCTTCCATTTTCTAAGCTGGCAGTTTAGGCTGGGAGTAGAAGCCGGAGTTGTGCCCAGCACCCAGGGGTTCCCAAGCTGTGCCAAGTCAGGGCTGGGGGGCTAAGTTTTTCCCACATCTTGGGGTACCCCATGGGGACATGCCCCACCGGGGCCAGTCCCTGAACCAAAGCAGCTGCCCCTTGCCTGGCTCCAGGCACCATGCCTGTTCTGGAGCGAGGAAGATTGCTTCAGCTCCCCCCTCAGCACACACACACACTTCAGAGCTGCTTGGACAAAAGAGTCCATCCTTCTCAGCAGCTTCTCAGCCTTGCTTGGGACGTGGCTCTTGCCTCCTCCCCCTCCCTCCCTTGCCTGTCAAGCGCCTCTCACCAGGGACACCGCACATGCACACACACAGAGGCACACACATGCATACACTTGCAGCCACATGCTCACACACATGCATGTGGCCACACACACGCATACGGGCAAACCCAGCCAAAGCTGCAGCTGCATCTACAGAGACACCTCCACATTCAGAGAGATGTCCCCACATGTCCATGTGCACAGCCACACACAAAGGATGGAGAGGGACTCATGGCATCAGGGGGTGAAGCTTGGCGAGCTGGGCACATGGCTCCTCAACATAGATTCACAGGGGCTCCACCGCCTTTCTCTACACACCTCAACATACATTCACACACACACACATGTCCCCGCCACGCAGAGCACCATGCCCCCTCCTCCCCTCCTGTGGAGACACACACCACACACAGCCCCCACAGAACCTCCCGCCCCCTGTCAGACACAGAGACACTGCTCAACCCCCACACCGAGAGGAACCCAATCCCCCCACACAGGAGAATGTGCCCCTCCACCATACCTTCACCTCCTGACACACAGCTCCTCCCAATCCCCTCCAAATGGAGACCCCCAAACAGACACACACAGAGAAGCACACATTTCCAACCATCTCTCTTGGGCCAGCTGCAGTGCTGGGGCTCAGGGTCTGCTGGCTTGGAGCCCCAGGAACCCCTGCTGCACTCCAGGCCTCTAGGCCCCCAGCTCCCCAGCCCCACTGGGTTGCCCCCCTTCACCTCCCCACCTCCCCCTCCCCGTCCATACCTGCTCATACCAATCCCGGCCTGTACAGGTGCACTCCGGCCACCAGCTGGGGCCGCTGCCGTTGAGTTTGGGGGTGCTCTTGCCCGGGACTGGCTTAGGGGGCACTGGTCCCACATCCCGGCCGGTGGGGATAAGCTTGGCCTTGGTGCGGGGGGTTGGGGTGGCCCCCGCCTGCGAGGGCAGGGTCTGCGAGCTGTAGCCCCCATAACCGGCACTGGCTCCATTGCCCCCACCTGGCCCGTAGGGGTCGGGTACCTGCCAGTCCCCGTAGCTCGGAGGCTCGAGGCGCCGCAGGGCGGCCAGGCGGGTCACCTCGTAGCACTCGGGGCACTTACAGCAGTGCTGGTGCTTGTGCATGGCACTGCCCCCCGCGGATCGGACCCCCCAGCCCACGCCGGTTTCCACGCCGCCGCCGCCGCCACCGCCGGGCTCCCGGGCACACTCACACTGCTCGGACCAGGAAGGGGGGGGCACCCGTTGGGGCGCCCGGGCGGAGCGGGGCCTGGGGCCGGGCGGGCGTCCCGGGGCCTCTGCCCCCACGCTGCCCCGCACCCACGGCTCCCCCTCCAGCACTGGCGGCTCCGTGTCGCCCGTCGTGGCTCCTGGGCCGAGGCCCAGTGGCAAAGAAGAAGCGGGAGCTTGGGCAGAAGCTGGGTGCTGCGAGGACCGCTCCTGCACTGGTCCCCAGGATGGATCTGAGTGGAGTCAAGAGCATCTCTCCCTGGCTCGGCTCTCAGTTGATTCCAGCCAATCAGCGTGCAGAATCCGGCAGCGGCAGCGGCAGGAATGCTAAACAGCGGCTCCTTAAAGGAACAGAGGCAGTGGCACCCCCAGGCTCAGCCCCAGCTCCCCAGATATCCGGGGTCGGGCTGACCCTAGGTCAGGGACAGGGGACTTAGGCCACGGGTGAGCTCAGCTCTCAATTGCATGCCCCTTCATCTCCAATTCCAGCCTGTCCTCCGCCCACTCCACTCCACCCCACCCTACTACCAAGAGGGAGTTGCAGAGAGATGCTCAATGGGTCCCCGGCCTTGCTCTGAGCTGGGGCCACCAGAAGTAAAGACTTGAGGTGGCAGAACCGATCGAAGGGACGTTAGAGCAGGGTGAGGAAGGTGCTCTTTCCTAACGGGACCAAGGAGGGGGACAGCTTAGGAGGCTATTCTCTTGTCAGTACCTCTTCCTCAGGACTATTGTTCTCTCAATCTCTAGGCCCTGAAATGACTGCAACCTAACACTTGACTTGCTTCTATCACCAATGAGAGACTCACACCTAGAACAGGAGGAGAGGAAAGCTCCAAGCTCTTGTCCCTGGTGCACAGATTCCTGTCTCCTCCACTCCAGTCCTTCATGGTTATCATGGAGAAAAGCACTTCAGGATGCCAAGAGAGTAAAGAAAGTCCAGGGCAGGAGGAAAGGTAAGAAGAGGTCTAAACTGAAAGAAACCTGGGGGGTCTAGAAAAGAAGTTGGGAATACTTGTCCAAGGACATCTTCTTAACCTCTCTTGGCTCAGCCTGTTGGTGGATGGAAGAAGGATGACATGCTGGGAAAACTTGTCATTTTGCTGTTCTTGTTTTGTCATTAGCTACCAGTTATTGAGTCTTTACAAAGTTCTAAGTACTTTACATGCAAACAAAACCCCTACCAAAGTGCTACTATTATTATCTGACTTATACTAATGAGAAATTGAGGCTCAGGGATGTTAATGCTGCTAGGTTACACAGGTGGAAGTGACAGAATCCTAGCCATTTGACTCAAGTCCGCACTCAGAACCGCTCAAGTACAACAGGTCTCTTCTAACTTCTGCAAATCTCAGATCAATAATCATTTGTTGCACACCTGCTCTGTGCAAGGCCTTGACCTAGGCCCTAGGGCTACAGAAATTTATTCTTAATTCAACAAATATTCTCTGAGCATGTGCTAGACACTGTTCTAGGATTTAAGGACGTAGCAGCAAACAGGAAACACACACACACACACTAAATCCTTGCCCTTTGGCTAGCTTACATTCTAGTGATATGACACAGGCAAAAATTAGTACAATAAATAAGTGAAGTATATACTACTGTGTATGGTGATAAGTGCTGTGGGAAAAAAGAAAAAGAGCAGAAAAAGAGGGGTTGGGAGTATTAGGGAAGGATATGAGGTTGTGATCATTTTTTCTTCAAGTTTTTTACCCCTACATTTTAAAAGGAAAATTTTCAAACATACTGAAAAACTGAAAGAATTTTACAGGGATCAGCAAATTGCCACCTAGATTTACATTAACATTTTACTATACTTGCTTTATCACATATACATCTTTCACATATCCTCTTCAGCTTTTTTGAAAATGAACATTTACAAACATACAGAAATGCTGAAAGAATAGTACAATGAACTCCTATATATCTTCCTCATAGAGCCAACAACTGGCAGTGTCTTGTTATATTTGCTCTATCAATCGATCTACAGTTTTTTCTGAATCATTCAAATGTAAGTTACAGATTTCATTACACACCTCCCCTAAATATTTCAGCATTCATTGTGTGGGGATAAAGACATTCTCCAATAATATGAATATGACATGTAAGAAAATTACAATTATTTCATATCACCTAATGTCCAGTCTGTGGTATGCTACAGCACATGGGGTCTCAAAGAGGTGGACATGACTTAGCAACTGAACAACAACAACAATGTCCAGTCTATATTCAGGTTTCTCCAAACCTGTCTTTTATATTTTTTAACATAATCTAATCATGACTGTCACATTGCATTTGTGTCTTTAGCCACTAGAACAGCCCCAATCTTAACAGAAAAATTTTTATTTTGAAATAATTATATATTTACAAGGAAATTGCATAGATAGTACAGAGAGGGCCTGTGTACCCTTAACCCAGTTTTATTTAATGATGACATCTTGCATAATTATAGTACAATACCAAAACCAGGAAATTGACATTGGTACAATGTGTGTATAGTTCTATACCATTTTACCACATGTAGAGATTCCTATAACAACCATTGCAATCAAGATACAAAACTATTTTGTAACCACAAAGACCTATTGTGTCACCAGTTTAAAAGATTGAGGAAAGTGTAAAAAAACTTAACTCTATTTAGGTCTCTTTACCCTGTCTCATTTATACTATGGTTGTCTTTAATATTTCCTCTACATATATTGAGCTCCACATCAGATGATACTATACCTATTGCTTCAACCATCAGACATTATTTAGACAATTCAAGAGAAGAAGGAAAGTCTGTTGTACTTATGTTTTTATTCATTCTATTCTTTCTTCCTTCCCGATTTTCCAAGAGTTCTTCTTTTATCATTTCCTTTCTCTTTTGTGCGCTGCCTTTAACCACTCTTTTAGGGTGAGTCTGCTGGTGTCAAGTTCTCGTAGCTTTCCTTTTTCTAAGGCTATCTTGATTTCTCCCTCATTTCTGAAGGATATTTTCACTAAATATAGCATCCAGGCTTGGCAGTTCTTTTAACACTTGAAATATGTTGTGCCACTTCCTCTGGTCACCATGGTTTCTGGTGAGAAATCGCTGATTCTTGAATTGTTTTCCCCCTGTTGACAAAGTGGTTTTTCTCTCTTACTGCTTTCAGGATTTTCTCTTGGTCTGGGTTTTAAAAGTTTGATTATAATATCTTGGCATGGATTTCTTTATCCTGTTTGGGATTTGTTCAGCTTCTTGAATCTGTAGGTTTATGTCTTTTGCCAGATTGGGGGGATTTTCAGCCATCGTTTCTTGAGGAGTTCTTTGGCCCCCCTCTTTCTCTTCTGGGACTCCCTGATGACATGAATGTTAGGTCTTTTGTTATAGTCCCACATGTCTCTGAGGCTCTGATCATTGTTTTTTTTTTTTAGTCTATTTTCCCACTGTTATCGGGTAATTTCTAATGTTCTATCTTCCAGTTCATTGATTTTTTTTTCTTGTCTTCTCCATCCTGCTGATGAGCCCATCTCCTCAGTTTTTTGTTTTGGTTATTGTATTCTTCCATTCTAAAATTTCTGTCTGATGCTCCATCATATCTGTTTCTCTGCTGAGACTTTCCATCTTTTTCATTTGTTTCCAACCTATTTGTAATTGCTCATTGAAGCATTTTTTCCCTAATGTTGGCTCCTTTAGACTCATTCTCAGATCACTGAAAGCTCTCTGTCATCTTGGTGTTGGCATCTGTTGATTAGTTCTTATTCATGGTGAGGGTCTCCTGGTTCCTGGTATGATGAGTGAATTTCCATTGCATCATAGACATTTTTGGATATTATGTTATCAGACTCTAGATCCTACTTAAATCTTTTGCTTTGGATAGGCATTTTCTGACACTGTTGCCTCAGTGGAAGGGGTAGAGGTTCAAGTTGTTCCCCGCTTAACATTGGTTGATACCCAAAGAGGGGGTTCGTCTTTACTGCTGGGCAGGTGTGGGAGTTCCAGCTCCCCACAAGGCCTCCACTGACACCTCCCTGGCTGGGGAAGGGTTGAAGGGCCTCCTTCCTGCTCCCAGGTGGCTTTCACTCACCACGGGTGGGGGTGCAGGTTGGGGTGAAGATGATAGAGGACTGGGGTGGGGAGGGGAGGAGGAGCAGGGCATCAGCAAAAGTCTTGACTCTCCACTAGGCCTTCCTCCGATACTCTGATGCTGCGCAGGTTAACCTGTGGGGACGGAAGTCCAGACTCCCTACTTAGACACCACCCCAGGGAGTCTGGGGAGTCTGGCAAGAGGGAAAGTCTTGGTTTCCACTTGGGTCTTTGCTGGCTGGAGTGGGTGGAGCTGCAGTTTTTTTGTTTTTGTTTTTCTGTAATGTCTGGTTGTAGGAGAGTGGTTATTGTCTAAAAGTTTTGTGTTGTCCAACTAAGCTGCCCATTTGTTAGTCTTTGGGCTAGAGAGAGCAGGCTTTTACGGAGGCTTTTTTTTTTTTTGTCTGTGCCTACTGGCACTTCCAGGCTGGCTTCTCCAGCCTACAGTCTGGGATTCAAGGCAACAAGAAAACCCAGGGAGCTCACTTAGTCAAAACTGCCATTTTCTCCCTCTTTTAGAGTCTTCCTATGTTTGTTTTTACATATCACATGCAGAGTTTTAGCTGTCCTTATTGGGAGAAATAGGGAGAAGTATGTCTACTCCAGCTGAGTCCAGAACTAGAAGTCTCCCATCTTTTTTTAAAAGAAAGTATTTATTTATTTATTTAGGCTGCACTAGGTCTCAGTTGAGACATGCGGCATCTTTTTTAGTTGCAGCATGCAAACTCTTCTTTAGTTCTGGCATGCGGGATATAGTTTCTTGAGCAGGGATCAAACCCAGGCCCCCTGCATTGGGAGCTAGAAGTCTTAGCCACTGTATCACCAGGGAAGTCCTCCCATCTTTTTTTTTTTTTTTTGTAAATTAATGACATTGACTTTTTGAAAAGTACAAGTTAGTTGTTTTGTAGAATATCCTACTTCTGGATTTGCTTGTTTTTTTTTTTTTTTTCCCCTCATGGTAAAAGCTTCTGCCTACAAAGCGGGAAACCCAGATTCGATCCCTGGGTCGGGAAGATCCTCTGGAGAAGGAAATGGCAACCGACTCCAGTATTCTTGCCTGGAAAATCCCATGGACGGAGGAGCCTGGCAGGCTATAGTCTGTGGGGTTGCAAAGAGTCGGACACAACTGAGCAATTTCACAACTACAGATCTATACCCTGTATTGCTGTGAACCGAACATTAGAATAGAGGCAATCTTAAATAGGCTCTTCAATGTAGGCATCACTGAGAAAATGATATTTGAACAAAGATTTGAGGGAGGTGAGGAAGAAAGTCATGCAGAAGTGTATACCTAGCAAGGGAACAGCCAATGCAAAGGTTCTGGATAAGGAATGCATCTGGCTTGTTCAAGGAACAGCAAGGAGAACCAAGTAGCTGGAGCAGTGTGGGAGGCGGGATGTACTAGCAGATAAGATCAGAGATTTCGAAGGAGACCAGATTGTATACGGTCTGTAGGACATTGAAGGACTTTGGCTTTATTCTGAGATGAGGAGCCATTGGAGAGTTTTGTGCAGAGAACTGACATGATCTGGCTTGTGTTTAGCAACATCACTCTGGCTTCTGAGAATGGGTCACAGGGGACAAGGGTGAATCAGTGAGACCAGTCAGGAGGCTTATTGCAGTGATCCAAATGAAAGGTGATGGTGGTTAGGACCAGGACGTAGCACTGGAGGTGATAAGAAGTGATTGGATTCTGTATGTATTTCGAGGAGAAAGTCAACAGGATTTGCTGACTGATTATGAGGTGTGGTTACAAGATTTTTTTGACCAGAGCAACTGGGAAGGTGAAATTGTCATTGACTGAGATGAGTACCACTTTAAGGAAGTGGTCATTTGGGGGAAAAAGATCAGGTGTCCAGATTTAGACTTTTGAGTTTGAGATGTCTATAAGATATCCCAGTGGTGATAAATAGTAAACAGGCCTTGTCACTGGGGTGCTCAAAGCTGGAGAAAAGGAAATACAGAAACAGGTCATTACAATAACTGCAAAAAGTGCTATTTCAGAGGGTATATAAGAAAGCAAGTTATCAACTCAATTTGTGGGTAACAAGGGGCTTATGAAAAGTGTCATAAGAGATGACATTTTTAGTTTGGCCCTGAAGGGTGACTAGGTGTTCTTTAGGCAGAAAAAAATACAACTCAGTTGTTTTATGGAATATCCAACCTCTGTATTTGTCTGGTTTTTTGTATTCTTAGCCCCTGGCACACAGTGGTTGTTCAGTCACACCTAATCCAGTCACTAGTTGTGTGACTTTGGCCATTACTTTACCTCTTGAGCTTCAGTTTATCTGTGAAATGGAAATAATCATAGGGGTTTTGTGGGGATTAAATGTAAAACATTGAGCACTTTACCTAGTACACAGGGGATTAGAGTTAATTATTGTTCATGACCAAGTCTAGGCTACTGTGGTAATTCAGGACCTTAAAGTCTCTTATATGCTCAGCAGTTTGTCAATACTATAGAGTGCTAGACTCTTTTCTTACATCCAAAAAGTAGCTCAGGAGAAAAATAGCTAAGCCTGGAGTGAATGGAGAGGGTTAAACTGCCTTCCTTATGCCTGATCTCCATTGACTGCCCCCTTCACATTTTCATTTTTAATGAATATGAGTAAAATCCATTTACATTCATAGTGAGCTTCTCCCCACTCTAACAGGCTCCCTGATGCTCAGACTGGACATGATTGGCAACCCTGGGAAGAGGTCAGCAACCCTGAGATGCTTTGATACTTGGAACCCCCTCCTAACTGCTAGACCTCCAGCCTGAGACCTCAGGGAGACAGGCGCTCCCTACAAGTGGAAAACAACCCATGCCCCTGCAGGCGATTGAGATTGTTAGGCAACTGGGCTGCCTGATGAAAGTGAAAGAGGAGAGTGAAAAAGTTGGCTTAAAACTCAGCATTCAGAAAACTAAGATCATGGCATCTGGTCTCATCACTTCATGGCAAATGGAAACGGTGAGAGACTTTATTTTTGGGGGCTCCAAAATCACTACAGATGGTGACTGCAGTCATGAAATTAAGACGCTTGCTCCTTGGAAGAAAAGTTATGACCAAGCTAGACAACATATTAAAAAGCAGAGACATTACTTTGCCAACAAAGGTCTGTTTAGTCAAAGCTATGGTTTTTCCAGTAGTCATGTATGGATGTGAGAGTTGGACAATAAAGAAAGCTGAGCACTGAAGAATTGATGCTTTTGAAGTGTGGTGTTGGAAAAGATTCTTGAGAGTCCCTTGGACTGCAAGGAGATCCAACCAGTCCATCCTAAATGAAATCAGTCCTGAATATTCATTGGAAGGACTGATGCTGAAGCTGAAACTCCAATACTTTGGCCACCTGATACAAAGAACTGACTCATTTGAAAAGACCCTGATGCTGGGAAAGATTGAAGGCAGGAGGAGAAGGGGATGACAGAGGATGAGATGGTTGGATGGCATCACCGACTCAATGGACGTGAGTTTGAGTAAACTCTGAGAGTTGGTGATGGACAGAGAGGCCTAGCGTGCTGCAGTCTATGGTTTGCAAAGAATCAGACACGACTGAGTGACTGAACTGAACTGACAATGAGAGTGAAGCCACTGAGGAACCTGATACAGGATTTGGGAGGAGAGTGACTATTTCTGACTTCCATCCACGGTCTCTCTAGCGCCCTCAGCAAATTGACAGGATGAGGGTGGTGTGGCCCACTACTGTATGATAATCTGGGCTCATTCTTTTTTTTGGGGGGGGGGGCTCATTCTTGAAAGGACAGCTTCACTGGGTGACCCCAGTCTTTTTGTGTGAAGAAATAGCCACTCTTGCCCCAAAGCCCTTGGGGCTTTTCACCTGGGAGCCAGAGACTGAGTTTGCTGAAACTGGGAGTAATGTAATGCTTTGCGAGTAAGGGGCATTCTCAGTGGATGGGAATTGTAGCACGCTGGGCGTGGGATGGAATAATTTTGATGATTAGTTCACCAAAGTATCAAGATTTCCCCACCATCCCCAATGAATGGATTAGAAAAATCCTACTTCCACCCATTAAGATAAAAAGATCCTATAGGAGTTTCTCAGTGGCTTTCCTCAATTAGATTTCTCTATGGAGTGGAGAGAGATCCTGAGATATGTTGACACCTGTGAGTAGGCACAGAGCACAATGAGAGGCAAAGAAACAAATAGAATGGGAGAGTGGCAACACAGAATTTGACAGCTTGCTAGTCCTGTGTCTGGTTTGGAGCTAGCAAATTCTGTCAGCTCTGTGCTCTCTCTGTTAGGACCATGCTGTAGTATCCCATCATTATGATGGCCTTTGGGAACCAGAAATCCACAGCTATTCCTCCTAGTAACCTAGCATTCTGGCCCAGGAGTAGGTCCAAGCAGGCCAAAGCCGTGGGCACCATAATCCCTGCACTTGGAAGTCATCTCTTCACTCAGTGCAGCAGGAGTTTCATTGTGGCAGAGCCCCAAGCCATGGCAAACTTAGGGGAGAGCTGTGCCCCGAGTTTTGTCAGGGGTTTTCCCTCAAGAGTTCCAAGGTAGAGATACCAGGCTGAGGTCCTGGCAGCCAGAGATGTCCTAGTCCAGCCACTACCCTGGTCCACAAGACTAGGTACCCTAGTCTACCCTATACAATTCCAGAGGATCCAAGTGAAGTCTCCTTACTCCCCATGCTTCTAAACTGAACTGGGTCGTGGCTGTGCCTCAGCTCTATTAATAGCCCCCTAGCCCAGCCTGCTAGCCCCAAACCCTAGTGCCAGAAGCTGTGAGTCAGCAGCTAAAAATAAAGAGAGCAACTGCATTGGAACCCCAGTGAGCAGCTCCCCTTGGCCCTCCACCCTCAAGTTTTTGTCAGTCTCAGTCTCCAGTCCAGGACCCTACAGAAGTTAAGAGTCTAATCCCGCTGGGAAGAGAAGAAGGATAGGCGGTGTCAGGCACAGGGCTGAGTACTCAAGGCCAGAGGCTTGGGGCAAGGGCTAGGGGCATTCCTGCCGGGCCCGGACTCTAGATTCTGAGGTTGAGGACTGCAGCTGAGACTGGGAGCTGAGAAGTGGAGGCTGAGGGGTTTGGAGACTCTGGAGGTGGTCAGGGTCTAGTCGGGAGGGGAGGGGAGGAAGAGGCTGCGGGTCTGGGCGTCTGGGCGTCAGGGAGGGTCAGAAATGTAGGGATGGGGAGGGGAGAGGGAGGTCCGAGCTGGGAGGTGACAGCCCGGCGGTACCTGGGCGCCCCAGAGCTGAGGCTGGCAGTCGGTCTGAGGGGCGGGATCCAGAACGGGGAAAACTACGGAACTGCAACTTGAAAAGGTTGTGTGTGGAAGAGGAGGTCCCAGGCGGCGTGGACCCCCGAGAAGACTGGGACCAGGCAGTTGCCGCGGCGTGGGCTACTGGGGCTCCTCCGGCCTCGCAGTCGGTCGCACGCCGGCGCCGGCGCCCATCGCGTCAGCTGCAGGCCAGGTATGTTGGTGTGGACGGCGGCCTGTGTCTGTACTACCTGTGAGTGCATGGCGGGGACGGGGCGGCGAGACGGGAAAGCGCAGGGTCCGCGAGGAGGAGGGGGCGGGAACACAAATTCAAACTCACTTCGGTCGACCCATCCCGAGAACGGAATTGGCCAGGGTCATCCTGGGAATTGTAGTTCTCGGGGCTGCCTGCCCTGCAACCAAGCAGGGTCTTGTCCCTAGGTGCCAGTGCCACCCCTGGTCCGAGGGAGAGGAATAATTGAGAACCGAACCTCCTGACCTCGTCAGATCCTTAGTTCGATTTCCCTTCGTGTGGAGAAACGACCCGGGGCGAATGTGGGTGCGGTGGGGGACTAAAGAGGCAGCCAGAGCCCCCTCCCGTCCTTGTGTTTTCCTTAGCCCCGCCCCCACTTCAATCAGTCACATTATCGTAGGCCAGATCCGCTCCGGTCACGTAAATTGTTTAGTCCAGGGACTCACGAGCAGCAAACACACTGGGGAACTTGCTCATCGGGGGAAGGTGGGTCGGGCAACCAGACCCTGCGCGCAACCCAGAGAAGCAAGAACTTGTGGAAATAGGATCATGCCCTTCGGGTCCGGAGTAAAGAACACAGGTCCCCAACGGGCACGAGAAACAGGTGGCATCCAGCTAATACTTCACAGGTGACGACGGGCGCGGTCCTCCTTTGGGGGCAGGTGACCACAAGGTGGCGCGCCAGCGCAACACTGCACAGCGCGCTTGGGCCACCGGGAATGTCTCCTGTGGCGGTGGTCTCCTGCTGACCATTTGCAGCCCTTCCTTGCCCCAGGAGGTCCACTTGCCACCGCCAACCCACGATTCTTCTCATGATGACCCCTCAATGTCATGTCACATACAATTCGAGATGCAAGGTGCATCCTTCACCCAGTGCCAGCACCGAAAAGATCAGACTGTGCCAAATGGACATTAAATTCATTGAATAACAGATTAACGGACAAGAGTTAAGAACCAGTGTGTCTCGAAGAAAAGACTGCACAAGAAAAAGCCACTTGCAGGTACAGAATTATATGGCTAGTTGGGCTCTTTAGCCCCTAGTCTCTAGGCAGGAAATCAGATAAATTGCATATATCAAGAGAAAGTGAATGGAGCGAGGGTGATGTCTCCATCATCTTACAGTTCTCCAGGAAAAGCCGTTTTGTCATCTCCTTCAGTCACAGTTCTGAGCTGTCCCATCCCTGATACCCTGTGCCTTGTACACAAGAACACCTGCGCATAGATCTGAAACGTTCTCTTGGCAATCTCCTTGTCTCTTCCTCTGTTAAGTTTCATTTGGGGACAAACTTCTTGTGACTCAGTCTTTTTGACCACCTCAGGTCAAAATCCCAAGGGGAACACCTCCTGCTGGCAAAGTTCACCCCACGCCAACCCCAGCAACATTCCACCTCAGCCACCCTCTCTTCCTTGCTGTTGGCCAATGCAAACAGGCCTCCAATTTTGGCTGGGGGGTTGCCTAAGACAGGGCATTCACTCCATTATGAAATTGTTGATCCTGGTCAGCAGCACTGCTGCTTCTAGCCCTGGAGAGGTAAGAGGGGACACATAGGGAGTGAACAAGGGGAAAGCTAGAGGCGGAGGAAAATGAGGTAAGGGGAAACAGCTCTTACCAGTTCTCTGTCTCTCCTTAGCACACCTCCTATGGGGAGAAAAGCTTCGCATTGTGAGTTCAGCCAGCGTCAAGCACAACCTTTTGACCCTGAGTTCCCCCAAACTGACTTTTCCAGGTTCAAGCCAATTAGACATATAAAAGAAGGGTTTAAGAATCTCCAAGGGTCCAAACAGACCAAACCCCAAGCCCTAGGCAGCGTCAATGAGTCTGAATATGCCCCATCACCAGGACCCTAAGGAGAATGAAGACCCAGAAAGCTGAGGCACAAAGGACTCACCATTGTAGGAGGAAAGTCCACAAAAGCAGCAGGATGGAGACACAATTGGTAATGATCCATATTATCAGGTAGGTTCGAGCGGGCTGTGAGAAAAGAAAAAGGTCCCTGTTAGTGGCCAGAGCCAGCCATATACACATCCAGGGGGTGTATGGGGGGAAATAAGTAAGGAAGAGGGGAACAGGGTTAAGGAGAAGCAGGGATAGGAAAAGAGGAGGAGGGGTGACAGTCCCTGAGCTCTTACAATAAGCCAGACAGGGTAATGCATCTGCTGCAGCAGCTGGCAGTCGTTGGTGGTGACTGAATCCACCCCTGCACACCAGAGTAGGGAGAAGAGCCAGGGCTTGTTCACTACAAATAGGTTCACTGAGACATTGTTGTGGTGCAGTACCCTGTGCAGGCGGGGAAGAAATAGGGAACATTCAGAATCTTGAGGCTCCCTGCATAGGAGGGAAATGGCCCCTCTCCGTGTTTGAATCCACAGTGTCCCTGCTCCAGTGCCATCGCTTCTGCTTTTGGAGAGCAGGCCCCTACCTGCTCTGTCTCCCAGTGGATTTCACCCATGGGTCCTAGTTTTGCTGTCTGGGGTCACACAAATGTGTCTCTCCTCTTTGTCCCATACCATCCCTTAAGAGGTTCTGAGGGACAGTGTGACCACATTCCCCTGAGTCTTCTTTTCTCCAGGCCCAGTTGCTTCAATCAGGGGCCTGGGTTATCATTCCTTTCACCATACAAACCTCTCTAAACTGACCTTACTCCCATTTACCAATATTCCTTTTGAAGTATGGAGCCTGCATCTGAATGTGATAGCCTGGGTGGGCTGGGGCTAGCTTGGAAGAGAGCAAAACTCCTCCTGCCTTCTGGGTGCTACGTCCATGTGAAAGCAGCCCAGGGTCAGGCTAGTTTTTGGCAATGTCAGGTGACTTTGACTCATTCATTATACACAGTGTACAATCAAAGTCCTGGTCTTTTTCACACTTGTTCCTGCTGATGCCAGTGTCTCCCTCTCTTATTTTTGTGCAATTGGGCTTCCTCTGGACCCTGAACATGGGTCTTTACATGTATCTCCATTTCATTTCATCTTGGTATATTTGACCTGTTAACTTAGAGTGCTTAGATCTTCCGGGGCCTCCATTTTCCCATCACCTTTTCCATTACCAATTCATGCCTTCTGGAAACATGATCAGCAGTCGATATTGATCAGGACAAGACTAAGGGGAGTCTTAATCTGATATCCTGTCTCCTCCCATGGTGACAACTTGGGGAAAGGTCCTTGAAATACTTAATATGATAACTGGGCTATCATTCAGTCCACATTTTTTCCCTATCTAACCACAAGGATATTATAAGAGAGCTTGGTGACTACAGGTTTTGAAGTCTATTATGTTCTCTGGTTGCATCCACTCACATCTGGGACTCTCTTGCCTCTCTCCCCTGGATCTACCCTCTTTTTGGTGTAGAATGAAAGCTAAAATCCTGGTGACCTAAAAGTCCTACCCAGTTTGGCCCCTGCCAACCTTTCCAGTCTCACCTTCCCGTTGCTCAGGAGGCTGCTGTTCCTGCTGTTCTGCAGCTCTTCCCATTGTCACCTCCTTGTGACTTGTCAGGTCTCAGCCCAGACACCACCTCTTTCACCATTCTTCCTACTGTGACCTTCTCCCCTCTCTCCCAATCTCTACCCCATTCCTAAATTTTTGTCTTCATGTCACTTATCACTATCCAACATGCATATGTTTTGCACAGTGGTTTATTACCTGTCTCTCCCATGCCCCAAACCTGCAATAAATAGACCCTGACACATAGCAGGTGTTCAATAAATATGTGTTGTATGAGCAAATGAATGAATGGCCTTTGCCCTCCCAGCCTTGGCTCTTCTATACCATTAAGCCTCACGTGATCCCTTGGCTCCTTTCCTCTGGCACTCACTTGATATCCAACAGTGGCAGGTCTTGATAGGGGAGGTTGAGAAACTGGGGACTCTCAGTGCCATGGCCTTCCAGATGTCCATATATCTGGCGCATTTGGGGGGCTCTTTCTTGGACATAAGCCCGATCTTCATCCGGTAGCCAAAGGACCTATGGTTCAGGGTAGGTGGGCATGAAGTTGGAGAAGGCCTGGGGATTCTGGGGGTGGCAGCAGGGGCAAAGGTGTATGACCACAGATGGGGTACATGAGCTGGGGCAGGGCCCTGGGGAGGGGGGATGCCTCAACATTATTGTCATGGTCTTGGGAAGGCAGGGGAGAGGGGCAAGAGGGAGCACTTGGGGTCCTGACAACATCACCATGGTCTGGGACACTCCTGAACTCAGCACAGTCTCCAATGTCTGGTTGACAAAACTGTCATGATATGTGTGGTTTTCTGGGGGGCGGCGCAGGTCAAATATGATAGAAAGGTTGAGGCCTTCAGCTTCCTTCAGTATCTCTTCCAAGGATGGCACTGTTTGACTCTCAGCATCTTCTCGATCATGGCCTGACAGCTGCTTAGCCCCCCAGAAAGGTTGCCTCTATAAGAAGAAGAAAATTATTTCAAGACCAGAAGAAGCTTCCAGGCTGAGCCGCCATCCTCATTATCTTTACTCATTTCCCCCACTTGGTGAACAGCTTCGGCCCTCTGTTGAGTTAGGGTTTTTCCTTTTTCCAAACTGTGACTTTTCTAGACCCTCTGACACCTTACTTTGACCCCAACCTCCTACACTCCGGGTTGCCTAACTTCCTCACTCTCACTACGCTTTCTCTTGGTCTCATGGAGACCTCTGGGATCTTGACCCCTTGGTTTCCTCCCAGTCCATCAGCCCCTTTCTAGCCACACCTACATCCCCTACCCACAGTCCATCCTCAGCTTAAACTACTTTTCAACAACCCCCTCAACTCCTTTCCTGCCCCACGTGCCCCACAAATCCTAAACTCTGAATTCTACAATTGTCCACTTCCTCCACCCTCTAGAATTGTGGGGCAGAGAATATCACATGGGCTGTTGGCCCTGCAGCCTTGTTTTGTGTTCTCTGTGCCACTTAGCCATCCTTTTATTTGCCCTTGATTTGCTCCCTCTTCCATTCCTCCTGTTGGCTATTCCAAATCTCTGCTACTCTCCTCTCCTCCCCTTGAATCAACAAATGACCTTGCCTCGTAATCACTGACATGGAAAAAGTGAGCTATTGACACATTAAATATTTACTACGTGCTAGGCAGAATTAGAAGTGCTTTATGTGTATTAATTTATTTAGTCCTCCTAACAATCCTACAAGGTAAGTACTCTTGTTACTCCCATTTTATAGATGAGGAAAATGAAAAACAGAGACCCTAAAGAATGTTGCCCAGGCTCACACAGCCAGGAAGTGGTTAAGCCATGATTCAAACTCAGACATCCCTTACTCTTCAGCAATCAGATATGTCTTCATCGCTCAGAATACATACCCAGCTGAAGGGTTGGATTACGGGAGATTTTTCAATTTTAGGTTATTTCTCTGATGTTTTACTTTTTTTTTTTTTAAACAAGGAACTTGTATTACTTTGGTAATCAAGAAAAGGGGAGTTAAACAAATTAAGTGTCATTTGAAATATTTTCCATCATCTGCAGGATTGAAGTCCACACTTCCAGGCCTGGCATTCAAAGCTCACTAGAGACCAAGACTCTACTCCTCCAGGCCCCAGCCAGCCTCAGCTCCCATGACTCCCATGCATCTTTATCTCCCACTTCCACTGAGCCACTTTTTCACTGTCTTGTTTTTTTTTTTTTGGCCACACTGCACAGCTTGGGGGATCTTAGTTCCCCAACCAGGAATCGAACCCAAGCCCAAGGTAGTGAAAGTGCTGAGTCCTAGCCACTGAACTGCCAGAAAATTTCTACTGAGCCACTCTTCATTCCCTGAAAACACTTCATATTTCTGGGCTTTACCCACATTCTTCCCTCTAACCAGAATTCTCATTCCCTGCCTTGCCCATCTTAAAAACTACCCTCAGTTCATATGCTGCTCAGGCATCCTCTCCTGTGAACCCACTCCTGATCCTCTCCCACACTGCCCCTGCCCAACAGTGACCTCTCTCTGCTCTCTACCCAGTGCAGACCTTGTTCTCACTTGAGGTTTCCTATTCTGATAGGCTTACTGGGAAAGAATGACCTGAGGGCAGAGACTGTATACCTATTGCCCAGCACAGGGCTCAGCAGATGGTTATCAATGAATGAACTCTGCCCAGAGTGTCCCTGTACGTGGCTGTCTCTTGCAGAAGGCTGTCCTCACCTGAAGGAACCAGGCCCCGGCATTGAGCCTTTTCAGTTCAGCCCAGGAGAAGTTGCTGCTGTGGCTGTTGACTCGGTCTGGGAACAAGGAGGCCACATCTGTGGTCCTGGTCAGGCGCTCATCATGCATGAGAAAGGGGATCCCATCGGAGCTGAAGGCACAAGGGGAGTCAGAGGACAAAGCTCCGGGGCTGGTCATCACTTCTGGAGCTCCCCTGTTGTGTCATTAGGGTCGGGGGAGGGGCCCCAGCTTCCCTCACCTGACCATCACGTCGGTCTCAAACACAACAGCTCCACATTCAGCTGTCTTCCGCAGGGACATCAGGGTGTTCTCAGGGGCCAGCTGGGAAAGGTGAGGGAGCAGGGAAGAGTGGGAGCCTGGGAACCCACAGGCCTGACCGCAGCAGCCTGGAGAAGCAGACCTTCTCCACCCTGCCAGCATTCTGCCCCACACTCACCATGGGGGCCCCTCGGTGTCCTATCAACTTAGGCTTGTGTGGGAGGTCTTTGGGTTCCATGATACAGGCTGAGGAGATGAATAGGGGCACCAGGTAGATGCCCAGGGTGGCTCCAAAATATAGGACCAGTAGGAGGATCTTGGGACCTGTGGGGAGTGGGGGACAGGCCATGGAGAAAGGGCGGTGGTGGGCCCTCAGGGCAGAAAACAGAGCGCAGGTGTAGGAAATGGAGCAGCAGGCGGCAGAAGCACTGGCAGGCATTAAGGGGCCTGGAGGGTGGGGGGAGTTGGCACCTCTTCGATGGATATGGTAGAAGGTGTCAGCCACAGGCCAGGCCAGGAGGGTGATGCCAGCAGCTGCTCCAATGTGAAGGAATGGGGCTGTGGCCTGTGGACAAGAGCTCGTAAGGAGGGCTCTTCTCCCTAGAACCTCTCCCCTTCTCGTCCTAAGAGCTGACTTTTAAGTTGAGAGCTTCCCATGATCTCGGGGCACCAGGGAGCACCCTGTGTCCTGGGGTTGGCCACAGGCGAAGGTTCCCCCCAAGCGCTGGATATCAGCCACTCACCTGCAGTGACAGACGTAAGCTCTGCCACTCCTCCTGCCATCGGACCTCCAGTCCCACAAGGCCAGCAGCCACAAGAAATATGATAAGGAGCAGCAGCACCTGGGGAACCAGGGGTGAGGAGCACGTTTGTGTCAACCTGGGCTGCCTAGGCTGCCCCTCATGCTGTGAAACCAGGAGCATTCCCTTCTCCTGGGTCATCCACGGTCCTCCTTTCATTCAACATCTATTTACTAGGCTTTGGGTCCTGGTCCAGCGCACCCCTCTCCTGCTTGCGCCCATCCCCACTCTACCTTGTGGACGGTGTGCAGACACAGAGGCTGGCCGTAGAGCCACAGGAGCAGGGCCAGGAGCTGGGGGCAGAGGTGGTGGGAGTCATGATGCGCCAAGAAGGGTCACTGAGTGAGTGTCCTAGGCTGACCCCTCCCTCTACCCGCCCCTCGGTGGCCAGGATGAGAGCGACAGCGTAGAGCTGCGAGGAAGGGAGGGCTCAGGTTAGGCCAGCTGCCCCTGCACCCACCAAGAGTAGGGATGCGTATGTGACCAGTAGAGAGATGACCAGCAGGAATGCCGGGGACCAGTCCATCCAGTGCCCCCATTGCTGGAATAGGAATCTGTGGGAGGGGAGAGGGAGGTGTCCGAGTAGGGGAAGGGAGGTAATAGTGGCCTGAGGGGAGTTGGGCTGGATGGATCCAGGACCAGGGCTAGAAGGGAGTGAAGGGAAGCCCTTCATGGGGTCAGGGGCTCCAAGGTCTGCGGAGACTTCATGGAAGGGTTTTCAAAGAGGCAGGGTAGGGACTGAGCACCCAGGGGTCCCAGGGTGGGGAGTAGATGGACATGTCTGCTGAGGAAGGGGTTCCGTGACACACTCATTGAAGTTGTGCAGGTCATTGAGAAGGATGAGCACGACATACAGCCAGGCCAGGGAGAGGAGGAAGGTGAGGAAGAGCAGGCCAAACCAGACGCATTCGCACTGCAGAGGGGCAAGAGAGAAGCTCACAGCGGCTCACATCCCCACTTCGGCTTGGAGTCCCCAGGGGATGGCAGCTCAAGGGGGCTTCCTGCAAGGCGTGGGGCTGCTGTGCTTTGCAGGCAGTTCTTTCCATATTTGAAGGGATTTTCCTCCTAGGGAGAGAAAGTCCCTTCCCCATCCCTGCCCCTCCACTGTCTCTGAGCACACCTGGCTATCTTTTCCCCTCCAAGTGGTCCCTGCCTTGGACTTCCACCCCTACCCACCCCCCCATCCATACTTTACCTTGTTGGTTTGCATCCTATCTTTGGGGCATTTCTTCCAGTGGCAGCTGTACAGGCAGTGGAAGCAGCGGGTCCAGACAGAGCAGCAGCCGGGGGACTCGGCCATGGTAAGGGCCTGGAGGGAGGGACGCTTGGCTCTCAGGGACCCTGGCAGAAGGCAGATCCCAGCCTCCCTCCCAGTGAGGAGCCCAGTGGGGGAGGAGCGGAGGCCTGGGCCACTGCTCAGCAACGGAGGTTACAGGGCAGGCTCCAAGTGCCAGATTGGAGGAGGAGAGGAGCAAAGGGGACAGTTTCTGGGGTCTTCCTTTCAACGGCACACCTGGAAAGTCAGTGAGACATTCAGGAGGTCTAGCCTCTAGGCGGATACACACCCACCCTGTCCAACTCCTCCCCTTTTAACAGCATCCCTATCTGGGGATGGAGTGCTTGCCTCGGGTGGGGATTCAGGAAAAACTGCCTGGGGTGGGGCAAACAGGGTTTAGCAAGCTGAGGCAAATCTGACCAAGCTTCAGGCAGCCCCATGGTGTGGCTTTCACCCCAAGAACCAGGAACAACCTGAAGCAGAGGCACCAGTCCTGGCCCGGGCCCCAGGGAGGCCTGGCTACTGGCTAGTTGGTCAGCTGCTGTGGATACAGAGATTAGAGACATCACAAAGCCCTGAACTGAAAGATTCTGTTTCCACCTTCTGGAGGGCAGGGGGCACCACCAGCTTGGGGAAGTCTTGAGGAGTACGAGTTGCCTGGGTCACTCCTTACCTCCTGAAGGAAATTTTTTCCTGCTGGCACACACCTGGAAAATCGAAGCCCTTTCGCCCCAGTCCTGTCCCTTCCTGCCCAGTCATCCCCCCACCCCAGCCAGGAACCAAGTCGCCGCCTTTCCCCTTTCAGGGGCCCCACCCTCTGAGGTCACTTTGGTGAAAGTACAACAGATACAGGGCAAAGGTGTGCGTGGGGCTCTGTGGTTGTCTTGGGGCAGGGGATCCCTGGACCTTGGGCTTTGGGGTCAGGCTGAGACCAAGCTGGCTTACTGATCTCCAGATGAGGCTGGGCATGTGATTGTGAGTCTACATGAGAAGGTGTGGGGTTTGTGTCAGCATTTGTATGTGCATGTGTACCAGTGGCTGGTGGTGAAATGGGTTTCTGGGTGACTTGGAATATATAACGGTGCCCCTCGATACACCCAAAGTGTGTGTGGTCTGGGCTCCCCTGAAGCTGTGGAGCCTTAGAGGTACACAGTGGCCGGGGCCCTGAAAGGAGTGAGGATGTGGCTGCTCCTGAAACAGCCCTTCTCACCCTCTGCTTGCCTTTGGAAAGAAGAGTTGGGGAAGGGCTTGGAAGTTCGGAGGCTGCAGCTGAGGGAGGGCCTGAGGGGAGGAAACCTCTCCCCTCCGTGACACCCCTCTAAGGAAAAAGCCCACCCAAAGGGAGGTCCCCTGCCTCTTCCCATGGTGGGACCACCAAGTGCTAGGAGCCTGCCTCGGGTTCCATCCGTACCTCAGGTCCTGCCCCTGCACCCCAGTCACTGCCTTCCAGGGTCCCCTTTCCCTCCAGGAGCTGTAGGATGGGGCCAGGAGTTGAGCAGTCAGAAAACTCCAGTCAGGGATGCTGACCAGGGGTGCTGCTCAATCCCTGGGCCCAGTGCCTGCCAGCAGGAGCCGGTCTCCTCCCTGCCACTCCCGCCTGTGGCCCCAAGCCTTCCCAAGCCCTCACACCTTCTCTCAGCAGCAGCTCCGCTCTGTGCTCTGCACTGCTTCCCAGCTTCTGTCCGAGTTGTCTGCCTCCTCCCTCTTCCAGTCCTTGGCTCAGCCCCACCAGTCAAACAGGTGGCACTGTTGCCACCTACCGGAGGCTGTGTGGGTCCTCTCCTAAGGCCTGCAGCTGCTCTGTGGCCTGTGGTGTCTGTGCCCCGTTGGTCCGTCCGTGGGTCGGTGGGAAGATGGGAAGCAGGAAGGGGGAGGGTGAGCAGATCTGCTTCTTTACTCGCTGCCGCTGCCGCCGGTCAGGGGGCTTGGGGTGAGGAATTCCTTTGTGCAGCTTTCCCCATCCCTCTGTCCCTCCTCCTGTTCCCCTCTCAGTCACTGCTGGGGCTTTGTCCTGGCTCAGGGAAGCGAGGGCTGAGGGCACGGGTGGGCGGGAAGCTAGGGGGAGGTAACCACACAACTTTGGAACTTGGCAGTAAGGAGCAGGGGCCCAGTCAGTCCCCTGGAAAAGGGTGTGTATGTGTGTGAGGAAGTCTAGCATTCAGTCTCAAGCTCCCTGGGAGGAGAGCTTTAATTCATCAGCCTCCCCTTCCCTCTCGGGATCCATGTCTGCAAGGTGGTGCATCTAGAAGAGAACTCAAGAGTTGCAAGCCACTTCCTGTTTCACCCTGTTTCTGGACCAGGGGTTTCTGGGGACCTGGTGGGGCCTGAGTGACACTAGCCGCCCTTCTCTTCCACCCGTCAGCCCAGAAAGGAGATGCTCATTTAAGATGTGCTGAGATTTGCATCATTCCAGCTGTCTTGACCCCAAGGCATCTACAGTCTCTTTCCAAGAATCACTCAAAGAGTGTATAATGTTAGGGTCACCAGCTTTTGGAAGGGGAACACATACAAAGGACGCTGTCGCCACACCATCAGCAGGAGAGGGTGGCCAGCAGGTTGTAGTCGGCTTAGCCCTAAAGCCTGGGCCTCTGGGTGGGCCAGGGACTAGGGGCTGGCTTTGACTGACCTTTCCTCTTTTGGTTTTACTTTTTGAACCAAAAGTGTTGGTGGGAAAGAATGTCTTCTCTGGGAATAAGCTTACCCTTCCCCCCAAATGCACTGGATTTGAAAACAGTGAGATGACTGGCTCTCTTATGCCAAGAGCTGGCCCCCCTCCTTCTCTGCCTTTCCATTGTATCCAGAGGCTCTAGTTGGCAATGGCAAAGGCTCCCTTGCTCCCTCGGCATTAAAATGCAAAGAGAAGCAGGGCTGCTTGCTGGCAGGAGGCCAGCAAAGGCTGTAGGGTCACCTCGATCTAGGCAGGTTGTCCTTCAGTTTCCTCTACTTGGACTCTGTTGGATTCTGGGAGTCTTCGCTTTCATGTGCCGAATTCTGGGAGCTTTTTTTGGGGGGTGGGGGCTGGGATTCAGAAGGCATGGATATGAAGGCCCTAAGACCAGGGCCTTAATCAAACAGAGCCCTCATGCAGCAAGAGGAGTCAGCCACACCCCTCCTCTTCCCTTTCAGAGGAGAAAGCAGGCAGCAGATGGGGTGCTGTCCAGGGGCTGGGCAGCAGTAACATCCCACATCCAGGCAATGCCAGGTCAGGCTGCGGGGCATTAGTTAACAGCCACCACTGTTGTTCTTGGGTCACGTAAGTTTTGGTGTCATATCTGGGTTCAAGTCATAGCTCTATTACTGACTCTGTGACCAGTGAAGTGACAGCTTCTTTGTATCTCAGTCTCCTTATGTGCAAAATGAGACCTATTCACATTGAACGTTTTTGTGAGGAGTGGATAAAATGGTGGCAAGCACATGGAGATGCTTAGTAAATATGCTTCCTTCCCCCGAAAACTGAAGGTCAGGCAGGCTCTCCAGTGAAGCTCAGGTCACTGGCCTTGCTAGTATTATTCTAACTTCCTGAGATAACAGCAACATGAAGACACATGGCTTGCTCTCCACATACCCCTTGGGGAAAGAGTGCTGCTACAAGGCGGTGAGGTTTGGGCGCTTGCACCAGCTTCCTTAATAGCATTCCCAGGGGGTGGAGGAACACGGGTTGAAATTGTATTTCTCCCTCTGGCACAGAAGAATCTTTCCAAACAGCAGATGGACTAAGATTTATTTATTTACTTAACATTAACATTTAAAAAGATTTCATTTACCTCCCAGCAACATGAAAGACAACTGAGCATGCTGTTAAAACATTGAAATCCAGAGACAGAAAAGATCCCAACCCCATTCTGGAGGTGGCGTGAAGGATCTGTGCCAGGCCTCCAACACAGAGCAGGCTCTGCCATTAAGCTGAGACAACCTCAAGATAAGACAGCCTCAGCCTAGTTCCCATCTGGAGACAGCCCTAACTGCTCATGAGGAGGAAAGAGCTAGATTGTACTGAAGACTCGTTCCTGATGAGTCACCAGGAAGGTCTCTGAAGAGAGTTGGTTCTCTTTTCAGCAGGTAGCTCAGCACCCTTCTGGAGAGGAGAGTAGTAGTCTGGGGCTGGGGGTGCTGGACACTCTTTTTCAGTAACGTGTTGTTCCTTTGTTCCACAGCAAGGAGTCTGAAATTAAGAGGAGTCATGAAAAAATCCCTCCGGCTGCAACCTGAATGCATCTCCCAAGCAAGATTGGGGCAGATGATGAATTCAGCTTCAGTGGGTCTCTTCTTCAATGGGGGAGCAGCCAGAGAAGAAGCTGGTATTGCTGGCCAGGGTGCGTTTCTTTTTCTTCCCCAGAGCTTTATTTCCTTGGGTTTCTGTTGCTACATGTTTTGACTCTGAGAGTCCAAGGGAGGAGGCAGCTGGAGCAGTCTTCTTTAACAGCACCTGCTCCTCGTCACTCATCTCTTTCAGGATCTAGGAAGGACAGAGATAGCTGTGACTAGATCTGGGCTGGGTTCAGAGGCTCAGCACAGCCTAGCCACTACAAATACTTATAACACTCCCAGAGGTGACCCCCAAATTGCTCTGTTGAAGAAAACAGACTCTAGCCGATGCCCAATTCTCAGCAAGCTGATTGTACCTTTATTTCCCTTCCCCACCCCACAGCTCTCTGTCAGTGCTAAAGTGGAGATGGACACTGATACATTTGGAAACACCTGGCTAAAAGCCCACCTACCTTGCTGTTGGGAGTGGCACAGACAGGGTTAAAGAAGCTCAATCCTGGGGTCACCTCTGTGGGATCCTCCAGTTTGAAGGAGCCTTCAGAATCCTGAGTCCGCTCAACCGTGCCCAGGCTATCCTGAGAACCAAGCAGACTGGCATGTTAGAAATTCAGCTCCTGGGGTTTACACAGTTGGTCTGCTCCCCTTCAGCCAGTGAGGTCCAACTCTGAGGGCCTCATCAGACAGTCTAAGCAAGTCTTAGGGTGATCCTGCTGGGGCGGGGCTCACAATGCTCAAAGGAAGCCTCTGAAGGGAAAGGATTGGAGAGGAGAGCACAGGACACATCACGAGGCAAGGTTTAAAACAAGGCTGAGCCTTGGCTATTTCTTCCATTAATCCTGTCCCCTCCACGGTCTACAATATCCTTTTTAGCATTTCTACAGAGTGTTGCCTGTATCAGTCTTCCTTTCAGAGAGGAAGCTGAGGCCAAGAGAGAGGAGTTGCTTAGGTAACAAGGCGACTCTGTGGTACAGCTTGGATTAGATTTATAGCCTGTTGTCATGGAAACTGAAGTTGATTAAAAGTCAGGAAGCCCGAGGTCTAATCTTAGCCGCCATGACCAGCTGTATAATATCAGGCGAGTCACTGAGGCTTATCTCTGGGCCTTAGTTTCCTTCTCTGTAAAATGGCAGTATTGGACTAGACCAGTGGTTTTACAAGTGAAATTCTTAGAGGAAACTTGATAAATAAACAAGAGCAAGCTGCTTTGGCTGGCATGGGGTCAAACTGAGTTGGGCCATACTCCTCTGCCTGGAGCCACTGTAGGACTCTAGAACCTAAACTGAGAAAAGCATGGGAACAGAGAACCCTTAAGGTCTTTCTATAATGCTACTTCTACAGTTCTTAGCCTGACCTCTACCTTGCCATTTTAGTTCTCTAATGACTACCTATCCTAGAAGTCTTTTAAATAGAAGACCCAGGGCAAAACTGCGAAATGCATGGTGAACTAGTCTTGCTGGAATTCCTGTGTATTACATGGAGAGCAGTAGGAATGAACTTTTGCTCGTGGCCACAGGTGGGCAGAAGGCAAGGACTGGGATCTGACCTTCCTGGTGCTGCCCGTCTCCTGCACATTTTGTTCACCTGAGTTTGCTATTCCCGGGAGCAGTGTAAGAACAGTTACAGTCAGCTTGGCTCATGAACAGTGCTTATCAGGAAGACCAAGTTCCTGTGGGTCTTTTCCTAGAGCCATGGAATAGCTGGTTCCCATGGCAAAGGTCTAAGTAACTAATGTCTCAAGATGTCAGAAGGATTAACTTCTTTCCTGGAAGATGCTACCTCAGCACATGGCCCTTACAATTCCAGCTAAGCCTCCGGACTAGTTTGATCCTGTGTGGCTGTGTGACTGTATGCCTGTAAATGCTTGCTCTCTGGTTCCTTGTTCCTGCCTTAGACATTGCACAGAAATTTTATAGCCAAGGCTGGGGGTGAGGAACTGCATATGTGGGAATCTCCTGGGAGGGGCTGTGGCTTCTGGAGGGGTGGTGTGGATAGGCTAGCAGCAAGAAAGAGGGACTGAGAAATGAAATAGCCTTTTCTGGTTCAGGGGGAAGGAGGGTGGGAAGGGCTGAGCATGAAACTCCAGGTTTCAAGATTGAAGGTGGAAGAAAAGGGTACAGACTGCTGGGAGATCTGAAGGGATTTTGAGGGGTGACAGCAGGGGTGGTGTGGATAGGCTAGCAGCAAGAAAGAGGGACTGAGAAATGAAATAGCCTTTTCTGGTTCAGGGGGAAGGAGGGTGGGAAGGGCTGAGCATGAAACTCCAGGTTTCAAGATTGAAGGTGGAAGAAAAGGGTACAGACTGCTGGGAGATCTGAAGGGATTTTGAGGGGTGACAGCACTGATCCTACCTTGTCTTGCTGACGGTTCCTACACTTTGTGGTGTCACAGCTGCAGTCTGCACCACAGTCCAATTTTTGCTTCCTGCACCCACACTGCTTGTTCCCACACCAGCCCTTGCAGGAACACTGCAAAACAGGTTTGTAGCAAGAAACATTACTGAGTCAGAAGACTAGGTTTGAAGTACCTTCCCTTCATTCGCAAGCCATTCTAGAAAAAATGAAAAATTTCTATCTTTGCAGTCCTCTCTTCTTTAGTGAAACAATGATCACCAAGAACCACCATAGGTTTTTTTCTAAGAACAAGTCATGCCACACTTTTGGGATAGTATACTTGAAAGACAGATTGGAGGGGTACCATAATAATGCAGAGCAATTGACAAAGATTTTCATGATGATTTTATGGCCAAAGTGAAGGACTGTGAGCTAGATGGGAGTAGAGTTAGACAGATTTAATAACTGAGTAGAGTTGCTCAGTATCTTGAGATCTACCGAGCTGTACTTTCATCCAACTCACATTTCTAGTTTGTTTAGTGTTGGCCTCGGCTTTGTCCTCAGCAGTTTAATCATTCAACATTTTAATAAATCACTGATGACACGAAATAAAATAATTTACATCTGTATAGCACTTTACAGTTTTCTGAGTACTTTCATATATAGAAATGAAAACTCTCATTTGAGTCTCATAGCCCGTCTACAAGGTAGGCATATTCATCAGTGGTAACAATGACATAAAGCTGGAAGGATATGTAAGATATCAGAATCACAATTCAAATATATTTTGACAGGCTGGAATCATGGGCTGGAAGTAGAAAAGTTATAGCAGGGATAAATGTAAGTCTACCATATAGGTTCCCCCCTAAATCAGCCATATAAATATAATATGGGGGGAAATCTGGCTTAAAAGAAGTTTGTGAAGGGAATTCCCTGGCAGTCCAGTCCTTAGGACTCTGAGACTTCACTGCTGAGGGCCTGAGTTCAATCCCTGGTCAGGGAACTAAGATCCCACAAGCTGCAATCGCAACTGGGCCAAAAACAAACAAAACCCCCGAAAACACACACATACACAAAACAAAAAAGGTAGTTTGTGCAAAAAAGGTCTAGGGACTTGAGGTGTCAGCAAGCTTCGAGTCAACAGTGTGAAATGGCTGTCAGAAAGAAAGTCAGGCAGAAATTTGGAGTTCAGAAATCCCAAGTGAAGAAGTTTGCTTCACTATACTTGGGTCAGTCAGATCCCGCTTGAAATAACATATTCTATTTATTTTTTTTTTGCATATAAAAAGTGTAGACAATAAAAAAACCCACTCATGTTCCCAATCTTCAATTTGGCTAGTTGTGGCATGTGGGATTTAGCTCCCCGACCAGGGGTGGAAGCTGTGCCCCTGGCATTGGAAGCATGGAATCTTAACCACTGGACCACCAGGGAAGTCCCCCCAACCCTTCTTTGATGAGTAAAAAACAGATACAACTGAAGCATCCTGTCTACCCTTTCCTGATCCCATTCACCTCCCTTCCTCTCAGGGGCAGTCTCTTGAATTAGATGCTTATTCATGTGTGTCTTTTACCACAAATCTGTTGCTGCATGTAGCTCCTGTTCCATTCATCTTCACTCTATGGATATGCCACAATTGATCCATACTCGTCATAGTGCCATATTTCACCCTTACTAAAAAGGCTACAGTAGTAATAGCTTATATTACCGTGTGCCAGGCACTGTTACAAGTGCTTTCCACATATTAAGCCCATTTTATCAATATGTTTCCTTGCACACACATTCAGGAGTTCACTGTGTGCACGTGTTTCATAAAGAGGGCATTAAACAAAAAGCGGTGGGTGACCAGCATTACAGGAAGTGATGTTATAAGAGAAATGGTGGAAGAAAACAGGAAAGTTTGGCTTGGAACAAATATAGGTGGCAGAGCTCACAGAATGATGGATTAGTCAGAGAAGACCTCAGTGACCACTAAAAGCCTGATTTGATGTACGAAGCCCCACTCTAACATCTCTGGTCTTATTACCCAACGATCTATTTATCCTGAGATAACAGTTTCTATATAAATTCTGACCTCAGGACCCAATTCTGCCACCTGGAATGACATGAAATCAGTTTAACCCCACTTTCACAGCACAGATGTTCAAACCCTGAGTATCATTTTCACTCCCCAGTCCCACTCTGTCCACATCCTCTCAAAGCTAAATATACGTAGCTCCCTCAATGATTCACCACATGACATGGTTTCCAAGAATTCTCAGCACCTTAGCTATATATCAATTTGTCCAAGTTCATCTTTAATTGTGACATTTAATTGTGACAGAAATGAGCACAACTTTCTAAATGTGGTGTGACCATTGTGAAGCAGATTGAGAGAAACACCTCCCTTGTTATGAACTCAATAGTTCTGGTTCTGAGTCCTAAAATCACAATAACATTTTTTAGTTTGCCATCTTTGTGGATCCATACTGCATTTACAGTTAAATTCAAGCCCTCAACTCTCTTTCATATGGACAACCATCACCATTGTTCTGTAGTTGTGAAGGTAAAAGAAACCATTAAAACATCTACCCCTCCTTATTATGAGAATAATATAGAGTATAAAATCTGAAAATCAAAACGATTTTTAATATTTAACAATTATATATGGCCTTTCATTATGTGGAATTGTCAATTTACTTAATCAGTCACATAATGTTATATATTAAGATTATTTTGAAAGAAATTGTTTACCATTATAAGTCATGTTACATACAGCAAATATCCTGGTACATAAATATAATCCAAATCTTACCATGACTGACAAGGGCCCTGATACCCCTCTGACCTGCCCTTGTACTGCACTCTTTCATTTCTCAATATCCTCCAGCCACACTGACCTTTTCAGCTGCTCCTTGATAAGCCAAGATCATTCAGTTATGGTTTCCTTTTCCTGAAATATTCTTCTGACTTTTTTCCTGGCTTGTTCCTTCACTTTGTTCAGATCTCAGCTTAAATATCTCCTCTTTAGAGAGGCCTCTTCCAAGCACTCTTCCAAAGTACTCTTTTCCTACCCCATCATTCTCTAAGATTTGACTATATTTTTGTTTCATCTCTTATCACCTAAAATAACTTTGTCTTCTGGTCACTATGTGTCTATCTCCACAAGAATGTCTTCAGTTTCATGAGGTCAAGGATCTGACGTGTCTGTATTATCCTCAGCACCTAGAAGCAGTGCCTGATACATAGTCTGATGCTCAAAAATGATTTATAAACCTTTTGACATATCAATGACTATTTCCTTAGTATAAATACCCAGGTGTATAATTACAGGGCTGAAGGAAACGAACATTTTAAAAAATTTATTTTTAGTTGGAGGATAATAGCTTTATAGTGTTGTGTTGGTTTCTGCCATACAACAGCGTGAATCAGCCATACATTACGTTCAGTCGTATCTGATTCTCTGCGACCCCATGGACTGCAGCATGCCAGGCTTCTCTGTCCATCACCAACTCCGGAGCTTGCTCAAACTCATGTCTATCCAACCATCTCATCCTCTGTCATCCCCTTCTTCTCCTGTCTTCAATCTTTCCCAGCATCAGGATTTTTTCCAGTGAGTCAGTTCTTCGTATCAGGTGGCCAAAGTACTGGAGTTTCAGCTTCAACATCAGTCCTTCCAATGAATATTCAGGACTTTGGATCTCTTTGCAGCCCAAGGGACTTGCAAGAGTCTTCTCCAGCACCACAGTTCAAAAGCATCAATTCTTTGGCACTCAGCTTTCTTTGTAGTCCAACTCTCACATCCATACATGACTACTGGAAAAACCACAGGTTTGATTAGGTGGACCTTTGTCAGCAAAGTAATGGCTCTGCTTTTTAATATGCTGTCCAGGTTGGTCATAGCTTTTCTTCCAAGGAGCAAGCATCTTTTAATTTCATGGCTGTAGTCACCATCTCCAATGATTTTGGAGCTCTCCAAAACAAAGTCTCTCACTCTTTCCATTGTTTCCCCCTGTATTTGCCATGAAGTGATGGGACCAGAGGCCATGATCTTCGTTTTTTGAATGTTGAGTTTTAAGCCAGCTTTTTCACTCTCCTCTGTCACCCTCATCAGAAAGCTCTTTAGTTCCTCTTCGATTTCTGCTATAAGGGTGGTATTATCTGGGCTTCCTGGGTGGCTCAGAGGTTAAAGCGTCTGCCTCCAATGTGGGAGACCCGGGTTCGAGCCCTGGGTCGGGAAGATCCCCTGGAGAAGGAAATGGTAACCCACCCCAGTATTCTTGCCTGGAGAATCCCATGGACAGAGAAGCCTGGTAGGCTACAGTCCATGGGGTCGCAGAGTCGGACACGACTGAGCGACTTCACTCACTTCACTTCACTGAGGTTATTGATATGTCTCCTGGTGATCTTGATTCCAGCTTGTGTTTCATCTAGCCTGGCATTTAGCATGATGTACTCTGCATATAAGCTAAATAAGCAGGGTGACAGTATACAGCCGTGACGTACTCTAATTTGGTACCAGTCCATTGTTCCATGTATGGTTCTAACTGTTGCTTCTTGACCAGCATATAGACTTCTCAGGAGGCAGGTCAGGTGGTCTGGTATTCCCATCTCTTGAGGAATTTTCAGCAGTTGTGATCTACACAATCAAAGGCTTTAGCATAGTCAATGAAGCAGAAGTAGATGTTTTTCTGGAATTTGCTTGCTTTATCTATGATCAAATGAATGTTGGCAATTTGATCTCTGGTTCCTCTGTCTTTTCTAAATCCAGCTTGAACATCTGGAAGTTCTTGGTTCATGTACTGTTGAAGTCTAGCTTGGAGAATTTTGAGCATTACTTTGCTACCATGTGAGAGGAGCACAATTGTGCGGTAGTTTGAACATTCTTTGACATTGCCCTTCTTTGGGATTGGAATGAAAACCGACCTTTTCCAGTCCTGTGGCCACTGCTGAGTTTTCAAAATTTGCTGGCACATTGAGTGCAGCACTTTCACAGCATCATCTTTCATGATTTGAAATAGCTCAACTGGAATTCCATCACCTCCACTAGCTTTGTTCATAGTGATGCTTTAAGGCCTACTTGACCTCGCATTCTAGAATGTCTGGCTCTAGGTGAGTGATCACACCATTGTGGTTATCTGGATCATTAAGATCTTTTTTATATAGTTATTCTGTGTATTCTTGCCACCTCTTCTTAGTATCTTCTACTTCTGTTACGTCCATACCATTTCTATCCTTTATTATCCCCATCTTTTCATGAAATGTTTCCTTGGTATCTCTAATTTTCTTGAAGAGATCTCTAATCTTTCCCATTCTTTTGTTTTCCTCTATTTCTTTGCAATGATCACTGAGGAAGGCTTTCTTATCTCTCCTCGCTATTCTTTGGAACTCTGCATTCAGATGGATATGTTTCCTTTTCTCCTTTGCCTTTTGCTTTCTCTTCTTTCCTCAGCTATCTGTAAGGCCTCCTCAGACAACCATTTTGCCTTCTTGCATTTCTTTTTCTTGGGGATGGTTTTGATCACCACCTCCTGTACAATGTCACGAACCTCCGTCCATAGTTCTTCAGGCACTCTATCAGATCAAATCCTTTGAATATATTTGTCACTTCCATTGTATAATTGTAAAGGATTTGATTTAAGTCATATTTGAATGGTCTAGTGGTTTTCCCTGCTTTCTTTAATTAAGTTTGAATTTTACAATAAAGAGTTCGTGATCTGAGCCACAGTCAGCTCTCGGTCTTGTTTTTGCTGACTATATAGAGCTTCTCCATCTTTGGCTACAAAGAATATAATCAATCTGATTTCAGTACTGACCATCTGGTGATGTCCATGTACAGAGTTGTCTCTTGTGTTGTTCTCTTGGCAAAACTCCGTTAGCCTTTGCCCTGCTTCATTTTGTACTCCAAGGCCAAACTTGACTGTTACTCCAGGTATTTCTTGACTTCCTACTTTTGCATTCTAGCCCCTAAAATGAAAGGGACATCTTTTTTTGGTGTTAATTCTAGAAGGTCTTGTAGGTCATCATTGAATCATTCAACTTCAGCTTCTTCAACATTAATGGTTGGGACAGAGTTGGATTACTGTGATACTGAATGGTTTGCCTTGGAAACAGAGATCATTCTGTCGTTTTTGAGATCGCAACCAAGTACTGCATTTCAGACTCTTGTTGACTACGAGGGCTACTCCATTTCTTCTAAGGGATTCTTGCCCACAGTAGTAGATATAATGGTCATCTGAATTACATTCTCCTATTCCCATCCATGATTCCTAAAATGTCAGTGTTCACTCTTGCCATCTCCTGTTTGACCACTTCCAATTTTCCTTGATTCATGGGTCTAACATTCCAGGTTCCAATGCAATATTGTTTTTATAGCCTTGGGCTTTACTTCCATAACCAATCACATCTACAACTGCACATTGTTTTCACTTTGGCTCAGCCTCTTCATTCTTTCTGGAGCTATTTCTCCACTCTTCTCCAGTAGCATATTGGGCACCTAGCGACCTGGGGAGTTCCTCTTTCAGTGTCATATCTTTTTGCCTTTTCATACTGGTGGAGAGTTCTGACAAAACGTGGTCCACTGGAGAAGGGAATGGCAAACCACTTCAGTATTCTTCCTTGAGAATCCCAAGAATAGTATGAATCAGTCATAAGTATACTTATGTCCCCTCCATTTGAACCTCCCTGCCGATAGGAATATTTTTAAGGCTTCTGATACATATTTGCAAGGTGCTTTCCAGAAAGGTATGCCAAGTTACATTTTAATAACGACAGAAATGCCCACCTCAGTCACCTTTGCCAACACTGGATGTAATAAAACAAAACAAAACCCAACTTCACTCCTTTGAATAAGACAGAGCAAAAGACAGCATTCTATGACATGTCCTAGAGATACCTCACCAGAATGACATTGATCCATTGATTGCTATATGCTGGGTATGGTCCTCTGACCATTTACACATTTATCTATCTGCCTCAAAAACACTCTATTACCCAGGCCATGTGTCTTCATTTTATCCATAGGGTTAATGGTAGGAGAGTGGTATCTGAGGGGTTGTTATAAGGAATAACAAGTCAACTTTTACATAGCCAAAGTCTCATTGGGATGATCTATAGGACAGCACACTTTAGCTCAACAAAGTACAGCTTTCTCACATCCACTTGGAATACAGTGGGATTCTCTGTGAGCTTCCCCCTAGTAGACTGCTTGTTTTCAAGCAAGCAGAGGCTAGATAAAAACCTGGGAGTGGTATTATAGAACAGTCATGACATACACATTAGATGTATTCACATGAATGCCATGTGCACTAGCTATAACTTCATCCTGTTTTATCCCAAACTGGGATCAAAATATAAGAGAGGGAGCAAGATCTTGCCACAGACAGAATCTCAAATATGATGTGTGTGGTATATGTGTGTACACACATCTGTGTACCACAACTGCTAGCAACCAACCAGCATGTCCCAACACCATAACTGGGAACCACTATAATAGAGAGTCTTTATATAGAGTGGGAAGGAGAGATGAAAGACTTTGGGGTTCCTTTATGCCAGTGGTTCTCAACCCTGACCATCTGGTGATGTCCATGTGCACATAAGAAATCTCTGGGGAGTTTTTCAAAAAGGCCAGGTCCCACCTCAGACTAATTCAATCAGAATATCTGAGCATGGGGTCTCAGGCTCCCTGTGTTTAAAAGCTCCCTGGGGGATTCTAATGTGCAACCAGGGTTGAAAATTATTTATTCTAGCACTGATTTCAGTGCTATATCTCAGAATGATAAAAACTGGTAAAAATTGTAACATAAAGAATACTAGGCTAGGAATTAGGAGACCTGGGCTCTAGTCTAGTCAAGGCTATGGTTTTTCCAGTGGTCATGTATGGATGTGAGTTGGACTGTGAAGAAAGCTGAGCACCGAAGAATTGATGATTTTGAACCGTGGTGTTGGAGAAGACTCTTGAGAGTCCCTTGGACTGCAAGGGGATCCAACCAATCCATTCTAAAGGAGATCAGTCCTGGGTGTTCATTGGAAGGACTGATGCTAAAGCTGAAACTCCAATACTTTGGCCACCTCATGCGAAGAGTTGACTCATTGGAAAAGACTCTGATGCTGGGAGGGATTGGGGGCAGGAGGAGAAGGGGATGACAGAGAATGAGATGGCTGGATGGCATCACCGACTCAATGGACGTGAGTTTGAGTGAAAGTGAACTCTGGGAGTTGGTGATGGACAGGGAGGCCTGGCATGCTGTGATTCATGGAGTTGCAGAGTCGGACACGAATGAGCGACTGAACTGAACTGAGTCGTATATTCAATACTTGGTATACCCTTGGACAAGTCACTCCATCCCAGTTCATCTCCATTCTTTTATTACTAGAGACCAGAATACCTGCTCCTTCTTTTCTGCCAAAGGGGACAAATGGGAATATCTCACATATATTCCTTCTTTTAACTTCTCAGACACCATATAATACCATATAAAGGTGGTATTATTAAAACCCACATATTAAAAACAACAACAACAAAACCCATATATACAACTTTAACTCAGGCTATTCATGCTGGAAGAGACCTTATATATCACTAGTCTAGTCTCATCCCTTTATTACATAAATAAGGAATCTGAGGCGTGACCTGCTTAAGGCCATCCAACTAAACAGTGGCAAAGTCAAGACAGAACTCATGTCTACCTGGCTTCTCTGCTATCACTTCTTTGTCCTTTGGCATCTCCTTAGTACATATAAGAAATACAGCTCAATGAGGAAACCTATTTTTTCAGCATTAGCTTTGGACAAGTCATCAGTTTGGTGCTTGCTGCAGTCTCCTATCCAGATACCTAGTGATTCAGCTGTGTTGCAACAGTAACAATCAGGATGGCCTTCATGCAAAGCATCAAGGTCTAAAGCTGATGTGTCTACAAGCAGTCTGATCAAAGAGCAGTCACAGCATCCATTGTACTTCGAGGTCACCAAAAAGGAGAAACTCAATTGTCAACTTGCCCCCCTTAAAGCCCAACTATATTCTCAACTTGTAAAATCAGGGGAAAAGCCTAGAAAAGAATCATCTCTCAGTGTTTTAGACATAGGATTTATCATTGATAACAATTATTACTTACTTGTAATATTTTGCTATACTTTTATATTTCCTTTTTTAAGCTTATAGCAATAGTGCATATATATATACTTGTGTGTGCGTGTGATAGGCATTTCTCAAAGACAAGTATACCCATATTTGCCTCCTATTTGGAAACTCCTTCCCAGGGTTTTAGGTCCTCTACCATTTGTTTCTGTGTGTACTTCTCATCTTTGCTTCCTATTACCTGGCTGACTCTTTCATCAACATTCAGCTTGTGCATTCCCCTTCAATCACAGTAGACAGCATAAATGTTTGCTGAGTGAATGAATGAAAGACACGCTCTGCCCCATTTTCTCTCAATGTCCCAACTCTGTTACACTACTACCTCTACTATCAAGACTTCGCAATATGCTATTCATTGTGCCAGAAAATGGTCTCCCAAGATTGTATTTCCCTTTCTGTCTTATACATGGCATATCCTTAAACTCTATCTACTTGGTTTGGCTTTATAGTGACTCTTTAAGGCCCCTCAATCCATGTCCCTGAGATGAGTAGGTTGAGGTTCTATGTGTACATGCATGCTAAGTCGCTTCAGTCATGTCTGACTCTTTACAACCCTGTGGACTGTAGCCCACCAGGCTCCTCTGTCCATGGAATTCTCCAGGCAAGAATACTGGAGTGGGTCGCCGTACCCTCCTCCAGGGGATCTTTTCGACCCAGGGATCGAATTCGTGTCTCTTATGTCTCTTGCAGGTTGTTTACCACTTGCACCACCTGGGAAGCCCTGAGGTTCCATGATGCTTCCTATTTCTTTGTCTTGTTTTCCCATTTAGATTATAAGCTCTTTGAGGCTAAGGATAAGCTCTTAGTCCCACCAAGAGCACATGGTGATTTTGTTGCATTCCTGATGACTTCGCAAATGACTTAATGACACCACAATGGTCTAGTTCTCATGACTTGCGTCTCTCTGGTGTTTGTGGCTTTACAAGGCTCAGTTGCCTAGTGTGCTATCAGCTAACGAAATTGAGTAACCTTCTAGGAATCCAGCTAAGGTAATTTGTGAGCTGTTCTCTTTAAGTGGAATGTGGCTGCAGGGCACAATTGGGGTAGTAGTGAACTGTAAGGCCTGGGAAGTTAGCGTTTCAACATAAAACATCTAGGTTTGGTAAATATGTAGCATTGTCACTGTGTGAGTAAATAGCTGCTGCTGCTGCTAAGTCGCTTTAGTTGTGTCTGACTCTGTGTGACCCCATAGATGGCAGCCCACCAGGCTCCCCCGTCCCTGGGATTCTCCAGGCAAGAACACTGGAGTGGGTTGCCATTTCCTACTCCAATGCATGAAAGTGAAAACTGAAAGTGAAGCTGCTCAGTCGTGTCCAACTCTTAGCGACCCCATGGACTGCAGCTTACCAGGCTCCTCCATCCATGGGATTTTCCAGGCAAGAGTACTGGAGTGGGTTGCCATTTCCTTCTCCAATGCATGAAAAGCATGAAAATGAGAAGTGAAAGTGAAGTTGCTCAGTTGTGTCCGACTCTTAGTGACCCCATGGACTGCAGCCTACCAGGCTCCTCCATCCATGGGATTTTCCAGGCAAGAGTACTGGAGTGGGGTGCCACTGCCTTCTCCAGTAAGTAAATAGAACATGTCTCAAAGTCAGATTGTTCCTAACTAGCCTTAACTTTGGTGTGTTTGATTTTAAAGTTGGTCTGTGGTTTTTACTGATTTGACCATGGTGTGGTAGAAATAAACTGGACTTGGAGTCAGAACATCTGATTTCAAGTCCTGACTCTCACTTGGTTTTATGTCCCTGGGCAAGGTCATTTCACTCTCCTGAGTCTCAGATCCAGCTGTAAAATACAAACAATAAACACCTCACTGGATTTTTTTTTTTTGGTGACAATGAAAAGAGGTAACATATGAGAATAGTTCATAAACTGTAAAGTGCTATAAAAATGTGAAAGGTTATTATCACACTGGAACCAGTTTCAATGAGACGGTATAGAACACTGCTACCTGTTCGGACTGGGTAAGAATCTGAAAACATGAAAAGAACCCCTCTGTGCACCCAAGCAGCCCTTTCAATTAGCCCTGGGTTCCATATAGAGCTTTCCCAATGAACGTCCCTCAGTGGAGCCAGTGCCTCTGAATGGGATCGAGGGGCTGGCACATTCTCACTGGCAGTGAAGACTAATGAATAGAACTCCTAAAAGAGATGAGCTGCCTCCTACCCCTTGGATGTTCTTCTTGGACATCTTAACTAATTTTGTTGGCTTCCATTCCTCATCATCTCCATCACCACCATCACCATCATTGTCCTCAGTCTCATTCACAGAATATTCCGAAAAGTATGTTAGATCTTCGATGTCCATGCTTTGCTCCAGGAACTTTTCTTTAAAACGGGCAGGTTTGGGCTAAGAAAAAAGATTTGGAATGGTTATTTAACTAAGAACAAGAACAACACGTGGATCCTATCTTCTCAGTAGCTGCTGCCAGCTGTATTCTCAGAGCATAGATTTTAGACGCCCTCAAAGATACCCCACTTGGCTTTACCAATCAGAAGAAAATTCTGCTTTAGCCTTTGACCTTATAGTCTTTGAAGGGAGAGAAATTGAAGGGACAGAGGCTGAGTAATCTGAGGGAGGAGGGAGAGACTCATGATATGATAAGTATCTTTAGATGGACAGCTGAACACTGCTGTTTGCTCCTCCTTCTCAGCTGTGTTGCATAATGCCTGTACATGGCCTAAAGACAGGCTTCTGGGGAGGGAGGAAGTCTATTTTCCTCAAGATTGTACTGTAGTTTTATCTGGGACTCCAAGGAATCTTGAGATGCTGGAATGTGGGAATTTTAACTCTCAACCACTTCTAAAAAGATGATTTTTGCACACTCACCACAAACCTTGGCTATGCGAAGGTATCACAGGCACTGAGTAGTTTACCTTAGGTGGGATATATTCAAAAGAAGAGTCTGGAGACAGAAGGGCATCCTTAGGAAGATGAGATTTCTGTCTGTTGGCTACTTGGAGGAGGTTCAGTTTCTATTTGAAAAGAAGAGACAAAGTGTACTTTGCAGGGAAGCTTCTTAGAGTGTTCATGCATGAAACATAGAATCCTAATTAGCTTAATTTTAAGCCATGGTAAAGTGAGGCTGGATAATAGCAAAGTAGGTTGAAGGATTCCCACTTTACAGGATCAGTATTAGATTCAGAAAGGAGCAAATTTAAATGTTTTTTATATCATCTGAAATGCACATGACCATATCACATGGAAACTAGATGAAGACCTCATAAAATAGAGCCAAGTCACTATATATACTAGGAGTTGCTCCCAAGGGCTGGTCTCAGTTGCAACAGGGTCTCCCAGGGCTTATTAAATGGGTGGGAAGCTTCAGTACCTGCTTCATGAGTTCGTTTTCTCTCAGAAGCTGATGATTTTGCTCACACATTTGCCGCATCTTCTCAAGTTCTTCATCCTGTTTCCAGATAATGCAGTGATAGGTGGGGTTATTTTGGGTACTACATATGGGTTACCAAACAACTCAGAGATGAAAACACACTAGTGCCAAGTTGCTGGCAGCAGATGGTTTTTGCACAGCAGGCATTGGCACCCAGAAAAATGCCTGATCCCCACCAATTCCTAGATGTCCTGAATGCCACCTCTATTCCAACATTCCCAAGCAGCCATGACCACACTCGCAGGAAGCATGGGCTCTGCCCTATACACCTTCTTCATTTTTTTCTATTTTCTAGCCTCATATCCCTTATTCACATTAGGATGCCAATAAACCCACCCAGAGAGTCAGCTGTTTCTTTGAAATCTTTGGATGCTTGTGTCCATGCGTCTCAACACAGATTAAGCAGTTTATGTGCTGCACTAATGAGCCTGATTAAACTTTCTTGGCACTTAAGACAACTGGATTCATGTATATGACCTTAACAAGTTTGGTTATGTCTTCAATAAGAGGTGCCAAGGAAAACTTAGAGACTAGTGGTTCACGAAAAAGATGCTAAGTTGGATAAAATAGTGCTCCAACATGCCTTTAAAGGGTGTGGTGTTCCCGGACTCTGGAAGAAATGCAGACCCCAGGCATTTTACAAACAGGTTAGGTCTCAACTCATATCAGGCACAGAAATAGAGAGCTAAATGCCCCTAGGATTCTACTGGATGATTTAACTTTCTCAACTCTTTAGAGCTCAGGGTTGAGAGAAAGAACAAGGAGGCCTTAAAGTCTGGTACGGAGTATATACTATAATTTCTGTACCAAAACAGAGGTTATCCTATGTATGGCTACATCTTAAACATCCCTAAATTGACCAAATAGGGCTAACAAAGCAACAGAGTCTACCATTATAAACTTCTTTTCAGTAGGTAATTTTTTTCTGCAGGTTAAACAATGGTCTAAATCAGACAGAGTTCTAAGTCAGGCCTGTGGACCCCATCTCTGGAGCGCTTTGCCTCATGTCCATACCTGACACTTTAGGGTGTTCAGCAGTTGTTGTTCCTTTTCACTGACTGACTCTTCTAGGTGCTTCTCTGCCATTTGGCTTTGTTGCAGCTGACTGAGGAGGTACAGCACCTAGAGAAAAATACAACCCAATGGTAACAAAGGAATAAGAGGCAAAAGGAATTTCACTTTAGTCCAATAAAGGACAGAAATGGTATGGACCTAACAGAAGCAGAAGATATTAAGAAGAGGTGGCAAGAATACACAGAAGAATTGTACAAAAAGATCTTCACGACCCAGATAATAACGATGGTGTGATCACTCACCTAGAGCCAGACATCCTGGAATGTGCAGTCAAGTGGGCCTTAGGAAGCATCACTACAAACAAAGCTAGTGGAGGTGATGGAATTCCAGTTGAGCTATTTCAAATCCTGAAAGATGATGCTGTGAAAGTGCTGCACTCAGTATGTCAGCAAATTTGGAAAACAGCAGTGGCCACAGGACTGGAAAAGATCAGTTTTCATTCCAATCCCAAAGAAAGGCAATGCCAAAGAATGCTCAAACTACTGCACAATTGCACTCATCTCACACGCTAGTAAAGTCATGCTCAAAATTCTCCAAGCCAGGCTTCAGCAATACGTGAACCGTGAAATTTCAGATGATCAAGCTGGTTTTAGAAAAGGCAGAGGAACCAGAGATCAAATTGCCAACATCCGCTGGATCACTGAAAAAGCAAGCGAGTTCCAGAAAAACACCTATTTCTGCTTTATTGACTATGCCAAAGCCTTTGACTGTGTGGATCACCACAAATTGTGGAAAATTCTGAAAGAGATAGGAATACCAGATCACCTGACCTGCCTCTTGAGAAATCTGTATGCAGGTCAGGAAGCAACAGTTAGAACTGGACATGGAACAACAGACTGGTTCCAAACAGGAAAAGGAGTACGTCAAGGCTGTATAATTGTCACCCTGCTTATACAACTTATATGCAGAGTACATCATGAGGAACGCTGGGCTGGAAGAAGCACAAGCTGGAATCAAGATTGCTGGGAGAAATACCAATAATCTCAGATATGAAGATGACACCACCCTTATGGCAGAAAGTGAAGAGGAACTAAAAAGCCTCTTGATGAAAGTGAAAGAGGAGAGTGAAAAAGTTGGCTTAAAGCTCAACATTCAGAAAACTAAGATCATGGCATCTGGTTCCATCACTTCATGGGAAATAGATGGAGAAACAGTGGAAACAGTGTCAGACCTTACTTTACCAACAAAGCAGAGACATTACTTTACCAACAAAGGTCCGTCTCGTCAGGGCTATGGTTTTTCCAGTGGTCATGTACGGATGTGAGAGTTGGACTATAAAGGAAGCTGTGCACCAAAGAATTGATGCTTTTGAAGTGTGGTGTTGGAGAAGACTCTGGAGAGTCCCTTGGACTGCAAGGAGATCCAACCAGTCCATCCTAAAGGAGATCAGTCCTGAGTGTTCATTGGAAGGACTGATGTGGAAGCTGAAAGTCCAATACTTTGGCCACCTGATGCGGAGAGCTGACTCATTTGAAAAGACCCTGATGCTGGGAAAGATTGAAGGCAGGAAGAAAAGGGGATGACAGAGGATGAGATGGGTAGATGGTATCACCGACTCAATGGAGATGAGTTTGAGTAAACTCTGGGAGTTGGTGATGGTCAGGGAGGCCCGGCATGCTGTGGTCTTGGGTTCGCGAAGAGTTGGACATGACTGAACGACTAAACTGAACTGAAGTGATGCAGTTATTCCCCTGTGGTTTCAAAGAAAATTATTCTCTTTTACTCTCATGGCTTGTAGTAGTAAGCACAGCCACAGTATTATCAGCAAGTTCATCTTGGTATTAAAGTTGGAGCTTAAGGGACTTCCTAGGTGGTCCAGTGGTTAAGAATTCACCTGTCAACGCAGGGAACATGGGTTCGATCCCTGGTTGGGAAACTAAGATCCCACACGCCGTGAGGCAATTAAGCTTGTGCATCACAACTACTGAGCCCATGTGTTCTGGAACTCTTGGGCCACAACACGAGAGAAGCCCGTGCGCTGCAACGAAAGATTCCGCATGCTGCAACTAAGACCCAAGACAGCCAAATAAATAAGTAGATAAATATTAAAAAAAAAAAAAGTTGGAAGCTAAGAGCCACTGTCACTGGCATGTGTAAACTCAGATAAGTCATTTTTCTGTTTCTGGTTTCTCATTTGCAAAGATTGGAAAAGACTACATGGCCTTTTGAAGGAAACTTCATACCTCCCACTATTATTATTTTAAACCAACAACAGAAAGCAACAGAAAGTCTAGCTTCCTGGCTTGCCAGCTTACCTTCTCTTGGTGCTGCTGCTCCATTCTCACCAGCTCTGCCTGTAACTCTGCTTCTATTTCAGCAAAATGATTTCGTTCCTCAAACAGCATCTTCTGCATGTCTGCATGGCTGGCCTTGTTCTGTTTCAGGTTGCTTTCAAGCTTGCTGACCTGTACTTTGGAGGAGACCAGCTGGAAGGGATAAAAGAAGATTTGTTTATTTGGAAAATGGCCACCTTTCCCCATTCATTAGGCAGGAAAATGTCAGCTTTCTTGAAACTGACTGAGAAATATTCTTCCATGTCCAAGTCCAGTCTTATTTTTTCATGTCATATGGATTCTACCATTGAATAGTAACAACACCGTTTAAACCAAGAGCCCAGATAGTTATCTGCTGAGATACATATCTTAGAGCTGGAAGCCACCACTAAGGTCATTTAATCTCTTGTTGTACTTCAAGGCAAGAATGAATCTAACACAAAGAGTATCAGACAATTCCAGATTCTGATATTCAAAAAGTTCTTCCTTAATTTTAAAGAGAAATCTGTATGTCACACCCTTATGGCTAATTATGTCCTATTTCAGAATGCCTGTGTTCACATGTTGGAACTCGTAGACACATTAGCTGAAACTGTAGCTTTGGCTCTTTAGGCTAGATTGATATCCTATGCTGGCCTAGTTTTTTATTCTCTACTAGTCCAGATGGTGAACATCATAAATACCAGTGTTCACAAGACTAATAAGGATTTCCTTAGTAGGATAAATCTGCTAACCCAACACAAAAATGAATAAAGGATAGCATTGCTCAAACTTGCAGAGTTAGAGTTTGTATGCTTGCCTTAATCACCAGAGGTGATCAATTTTAATTCCTTTTGTGACAATGGATGATGATATATTATTTTGAGGTCAGTGAAGACAGATTTTCCTTAAGATGAATCTCTTTATGCCAAAGGTTTTCTCTCTCCTAGATTGTACTTAAAACTTTTTGAATACATATCAGAGGTGTTTTAAAAAGTAGTATAATATTTTATGTTTGATCAGTAGCCTACTATGGTATCTTAAACTTTTCATAATAACAGTGAACATTATTGAACACCTGTTATATGCCAGGCACGAGTATCAGCTTGCAAGTTATATATATTTTTTCAGTGACCAGGCTGTACTTGCTCACACAAACCTTTACCCATAAAACTATTTCTCTAATGATAGTGTCATTGTGGTTTCTGCCACTAACAGTGGCAATAGCACTGGGACAACACTCAAGGCTAATATCTTATTTCAAACCACCAAACCAGACCCCCTAATGGCTGATAGGAAGAAATATTTACTTCTCTAGTTAAGTATTTCAGGGCACACTTGGCTTCCAGAATGGTAGCAATATTCTCCCAGCGGTGTTTTGGTCTGTCTTCACTTTCTGCGTCCAGCACCTTCTGCTGTAGGTCAGCAATCTGAGCACTCCTTCAGGGAAAGAAACAGCGTGCCTTATTGCCAGTAGCCTCAACATCAAGGAGAGGGAAGAGCTCTAAGGAGAAACTTCAAATACTTTTATGGACAGAGGTACCAGTTAAATATCACTTAAATAATGACTGAGTCATCTGGTTAGGATTTTATACAGTATCTCAAATCTTGTTATAAAGGGACTCTAAGACTATCCAAATGTTTTTATTTTATTAAATACTGGTTGAAATAAGTGGGTCATACAGTGGGCTTAGAAAGATTTGTTTTAGTGAGGCTTTTGTTGTAGCACATTGACTATAGTATGACTTTGTCTTGAGGCCATATAAGCTGGAATTGTGGCATGGTGGCTCACATTTACAAGGATAAGATTCAGGTTAGAGACTTTAAGGAAAACTCAAAAGAACGAACAGGTACATGCTCTTTGCTGGAATCAAACATCAAATACATACCTATGGCTGGTGTTGTGAGAAGATGTCTTGAAGTACTTGCTAAAGGACTGAGAAGTTTCTAAGAAAACTAGATACCATGATACTGGTTATAGCTTTCAGATACTTTATGATCAATTATGGCCTGAGACCAAGGTCTGCATAATATTTCAGTTTCATCAATAGATTCCTTCTCAAATTTGCTAGGTGTCCAGTGAGAGGGAGTGTACTGGCATGCGTGTAACATGCAATAAGGTACTATAAAGAAAATGGATACTAAAATAATCTGAGATAGCAGTTCTTAACTTTTTGGGTCTCAGGACCCCTTTACACTCTTAAAAATTATTGAGGACTTCTAAGAAATTTTGCTCATATATATTATATCTATAGATATTTACACTATTAGAAAGTAAAAGTGAGAAAAATATTTATTAATTCACTTAAGGTCAAAATAATCCATTATATATTAACAATTACATCTGCAGTGACAGTTTCCAAATAAAGTCACATTCTAAGGTCTGAGAAGGACGTGAACGTGTGTGTGTGTGTGTGCATGAGTGTCTTTCTCTCTCTCACACACACACACAACATTTTCCAATACAAAAAACAATGCAGTAAGAAGAATGAGAATGTTTTACATTGACATATCTCTGTAATGTATGGTTCAGTAGAAGACAGCTGGATTCTCACATGTCCCTCTGCATTTAATCTTTTGTGACACATTCTGGTTGATGTAAATGAAGGTAGTCTGGCCACACATGGATATGTAGTCGTACAAGAGAGAAGCATTTTATTTTAATTTTGGCCTCGCTGCACAGCTTGTGGGATCTTAGTTCCCTGACCAGGGATTGAACCCAGGGCACTGCAGTGAAAGTATGGACTCCTAACCACTGTACCACCCGGAAATTCCTGGGAGGAGCATTTTAACAGCCTTTTCAGAAAACTGTGGATATTCTTCTTTGAGACTACACCAAAACCCAACAAGTTCCTTAAAAGAGTTGAAATGTAGTTACTTGCCAACTGAATGGATCTTTTACGTGATTCTGTAACATGTCATTTGGATGGTCATACAGAACCTTCAAATCAACACATTTTGTTACATAATAGAAATAAGATAACAAATGTTAATATCACTACTGGGTGCATTAGAAAAGTTACGTAAAACTGTCAAGTTAACAGTGATGGATACACAAAATTCTAAGTTTTGCTTGAAAGCTCAAATTTTATTTTTGGTGACAAACACTGACAGTTGTTTTCCTTGATGTGACAGGCTCACTCTGCTCATTTTTGAGAAAATGTCTGCCAAGTACCCAAGTCTGAATAACCGTACTTTGTCTGTCAGTAGTTCTTTCAAGTAAAACTGATGTTCTGTGAAAAAAGAGGCCTGTCACGCTCACACCTCAAACCGCACAAGTGCTGTTCCTTGAGACAAACATCAGCCTTTGACGTCAGCACAAGTGCTTTATGTATTCTTCCCATTCCATCACACAGAACATTATAAAGATCTGAACTCAAGAGCTGAGATTTTAAAAAATTAACAATGCTTATTGTTTTATCACAGCCATTCTTGAGTAAAATTGACTTAAAAAAAATGAGAGTGTGTGATGATGAAGTATTCAATGATCGCTAGTACAGATTTGTGCTGGGCTTCTCAGGTGGTGATAGTGGTAAAGAACCCGCCTGCCAATGCAGGAGACATAAGAGATGCGGGTTCAATTCCTGGGTTGGGAAGATCCACTGGAGGAGGGCATGGTAACTCACTTCAGTATTCTTGCCTGGAGAATCCCATGGACAGAGGAGCTTGGCAGGCTATGGTCCATGGGGTCTCAAAGAGTCAGACATGACTGAGTGACTGAGCATAACACATGGCATAGGTTTGTGCCATTGCTTTGATTCAAGCTAAGGTGCTAGCAGTTTTGTCCACTATTGCTTTGGCATTATTATGGCAAATATCAACATAGTAAAAATGGCAAACAATTTCTTAATATTATTATAAAAACAGGGAGTCACATAGGTTCCCTGAAAGGGTCTCAGAGATCCCCAGGAGACTGAACACCATACTTTGAGAACCCTGGTCTAATATGTCGTCCTTTCCTTCAACAAGCTTACAATCTGTCTAGATTGACAAGACTAATAGATGTAAAATAATCAATAAATATAAAGATAACATATATCATCTGTACTACATGATTGAGTACTGTAATTTCTGAAGGAGTTTAGAGAAGAGGAAAATTAGTGAGGGATGAAGAGTCAGGGAAGGGTTCTTGGAAGAGGTGGGCCAGAACACTAGAGTTGTTTTATCTATCCAATGCCCTTTCCTGTCTTTAGAGAAATTCCTTTCATTAAACTCACCTTGGTCTAATTGCACTCTACCTGGCACCTGCCCTACATTTATATAATCATTTACTTATGCACAATGGTGTGCAGGTAAATGTTTAACAAACAGCACCTAAAAACACCAGATCTGATTTGTAGCCTTTGCTAGTTTCCATAGTGTAAATATTCTCACCACGAGCGATTGTAAGCTATCAACAGTTTACAGCATTCCTGAAATTTTAACAATTTCAACATGCCACTGTCAGTTTCTACTTGAGAGCAAGGACAATGCCATCTATACTCTCTATATATCCCAACTACATCTAGTGTAGCACGAAGTGATGTGACGTGAAGTCACTCAGTCGTGTCCAACTCTTTGCGACCCCATGGACTGTAGCCTATCAGGTTCCTCCGTCCATGGGATTTTCCAGGCAAGAATGCTGGAGTGGGTTGCCATTTCCTTCTCCAAGTGTAGCACAAAGCAGAACATCAATTGCTGAGTGACTTAAAGACATATCAGAAGATATATAGCTAGTGTGTGTTGCTGAAAACAAATGATTTCCAAGGTCTTCTGGGCAATAAAATTCCATTATACCTAAGACAGTATAAAATATCTATCAAAGTTCTGTTCCTTATAGATTTCACAGATATTTAAAAGACAGTAATAGTGATTAAAGAGAAGAGCATTTATCAAGCACTCCTAAGATGCCAAGTTCTGTGTTATGTACTTTACTTTCTATTTATTTTTTTGGCTGTGCTGGGTCTTAGTTGCTTTGCATAGGCTTTCTCTAGGTGCAGTGAGTCCCAGGGGTTACTCTTTGTTGAGGTGCTTAGGCTTCTCATTGTGGTGGCTTCCCTTGTTGTGGAGCACAGGCTCCAGGTCCGTGGGCTTCAGTAGTTGTCACACATAGGCTCAGTTGTTGGGGCATTTGGGTCCTAGAGAGCATGGGCTCTGAGGCATGTGGAATCTTCCTGGACTAGAGAATGAACCTGTGTCCCCTGCATTGGCAGGAGGATTCCTTTCTACTGAGCCACTAGGGAAGTCCTATACTTTACTTTCTAATCTCATTTAATGCTCATGATAGCTTACTTATGCATTTTATCTACTTTGCTGATGATCTCTAAAATTCTTTCTCCCAGGTATCATTTATTGGGTTCCTCTAAAGTTTTGTTTTTTTGTCAGTTCTTGTGATATAAAGATAATAGATTTAGGAATTAGATAAAATGGGTTTCAAATCCTGGTTCTGTATAATCTCTAGCAAATTTTTTAAGATCTTTCAACTTTAGATCTCTAAAGTGAGAAGAATGATGCTTATCTCATAAGGTATATATCTCACAGAGAGACTGAATGAGAAAATGTATCTAACATGCCTAATGAAGTGTATAGTTAAAAAAAAAATCATTATTTTCTCTTGTTTTTCCCACATCACAAAGCTTTTGAATCACTGACTGATAGCTTCTATTTTGAGTCAAGGCATAAATTTTTATAATGCCTTAGAGATAGTACCATTACCTGAGTTCCATTTCAGTTTCTAGGCTTTCAATCTGCTTTTTAATGGAATCCTCTGACTCAGGAACTTGACCACGCAGTTCAGCAAGTGAGAATGTTCGCCTCTGTAAAGAAGCGGGAATGAGAGTGAAGCTCTAATTGGAAAGAAGTTCTCCAAATTAGTGAGGGTTTCTGGGGAGTGTAGAGTATGATCATTGGCAACATATTTCCACAGAGCACTTACCCGGAGTTTAGGAGGTGGATTCTCCCCAGATTCCATTTTTAATTTGAGATGAGCCACATCCTGAGCCAGAATCTTTCTGTCTTCAAGAAGGTCATTCAGATGGCGTTTGGCTTCCTCAGTACTGACCATTACCTCAATTTCATTTCCAAGCCAACTCTAGAAGATCAATCAGTCATGTTAGGTTAAGGATGAGGAATCTCTGGCCCATGGGCTAGATTCACTCCAGGTTTAATTTCACTTGAACCAGAGCCCAAGTAAGTAGAAGTGAGATTTCTATTTGTGCCAAAACTCATCAAAAATCCCAACAGTGCTCTAAGAGACTTTAGTGGCAATTTCCGAAAGGGTCACAAGAAAGCTTTCTGCAGATATCCTAGCATTTCTATGTATTTCTATCTCTACCTTCTCCATTTTCTCCTTAGCTTTTGTCCACAATAAGTCATAATACAGAACTGAAGTATATTTTGATCATCTGTTCTACTTAATAAACAGCAACCATTATTAATCTTTAAAATAGATCAATGGAATTTTAAAAAATGCAATTAACTAAATTCAGTTTTTAGAAAGGTAACCTGGACTTCCCTGGTGGTACACTGGGTAAGAATCCGTCTGCCAATGCAGGAGACATGGTTTCGAACTCTGGTCTGGGAGGAACCCACATGCCATGGAACAAGTGAGTCTAAGCACCGCAAAAACTGAGCCTGTGCTCTAGAGCCTGCACACTGCAACATCTGAGCCCATGTGTTGCAACTACTGAAGCCCATGTGCATAGAGCCTGTGCTCTACAACAACAGAAGCCTGTGTATCGCAATGAAGATCCAGTGTAATAAAAAACAGATACTTTCAAAAAATGAAAATTTTCATTTTTAGATGAAGATATACCATGCTAAGAGTAGTCAAAGAAAGCTAGAGTGGATATATTTTTATATTAATGATCTATTATTAATTAACTATTATTAATCAAATATAATTATTTGATATTAATCTGGAATCAATTCTGGCAATCTGGAATCAAGATTGCCAGGAGAAATATCAATAACCTCAGATATGCAGATGACACCACCCTTATGGCAGAAGTTGAAGAGGAAGCAAAGAGCCTCTTGATGAAGGTGAAAGAGGAGAGTGAAAAAGCTGGATTAAAACTCAACATTCAAAAAACGAAGATCATGGCATCTGGTCCCATCACTTCATGGCAAATAGATGGGGAAACAATGGAAACAGTGACAGACTTTATAGTCTTGGGCTCCAAAATCACTGTGGATGGTGAGTACAGCCATGAAATTAAAAGACGCTTGCTCCTTGGAAGAAAAGCTATGACTAACCTAGACAGCATATTAAAAAGCAGAGACATTACTTTGCCAACAAAGGTTCTTATAGTCAAAGATATGGTTTATCCAGTCGTCATGTATGGATGTGAGAGTTGGACCATAAAGGCTGAACACTGAAGAACTGATGCTTTTGAACTGTGGTGTTGGAGAAGACTCTTGAGAGCCTCTTGGACTGTAAGGAGATCAAACCAGTTAATCCTAAAGGAAATCCATCCTGAATATTCATTAGAAGGACTGATGCTGAAACTGAAGCTCTAATACTTTGGCCATCTGATGTGAAGAGCTGACTCACTGAAAAAGACTGATGCTGGGAAAGACTGAAGGCAGGAGAAGGGGATGACAGAGGTTGAGATGGTTGGATGGCATCACTGACTCAATGGATATGAGTTTGAGCAAACTCTGAGACAAATGAAGGACAGGGAAGCCTGGCATGCTGCAGTCCATGGGGTTGCAAAGAGTTGGACATGACTGAGTGACTGAACAACAATAAATACAGAATTTGCATTAAAGAATATTATTACCCACAATTATATGGGCAATAAATCTATGACAAAGGAGGCAAGAATATACAATGGGGAAAAGACAGCCTCTACAATAAATGGTACTCGGAAAACTGGACAACTACATGCAAAAGAATCAAACTGGACTACTTTCTCACATCATACATAAAAATAAATTCAAAATGGGTCAAAGACCTAAATGTAAGACTTGAAACCATAAATCTTTTTAGAAGGAAATATAGGTGGTGAGTTCTTTGACATCAGTCTTAGTAATATTTTACTAAGTATCCTCAGGCAAGGGAAACAAAAGCAAAAATAAACAAATGGTACTACTAAAGAGGAGAGTGAAAAGGTTGGCTTGAAGCTCAACATTTAGAAAACAAAGATCATGGCATCTGGTCCCATCACTTCATGGGAAATAGATGGAAAAACAGTGGAAACAGTGTCAGACTTTATTTTTTGGGGCTCCAAAATCACTGCAGATGCTGATTGCAGCCATGAAATTAAAAGATGCTTACTCCTTGGAAGGAAAGTTATGACCAACCTAGAGAGCATATTAGAAAGCAGAGACATTACTTTGCCAACAAAGGTCCGTGTAGTCAAGGCTATGGTTTTTCCCGTGGTCATGTATGGATGTGAGAGTTGGACTGTGAAGAAAGCTGATTGCGGAAGAATTGATGCTTTTGAACTGTGGTGTTGGAGAAGACTCTTGAGAGTCACTTGGACTGCAAGGAGATCCAACCAGTCCATTCTAAAGGAGATCAATCCTGGGTGTTCATTGGAAGGACTGATGCTAAAGCTGAAACTGCAATACTTTGGCCACCTCATGGGATGAGTTGACTCACTGGAAAAGACTCTGATGCTGGGAAAGGTTGGGGGCAGGAGGAGAAGGGGACGACAGAGAATGAGATGGCTGGATGGCATCACCGACTCTGTGGACATGAGTTTGAGTGAACTCCGGGAGTTGGTGATGGACAGGGAGGCCTGGCGTGCTGTGATTCATGGGGTCGCGGAGAGTCCGACACGACTGAGAGACTGAACTGAACTGAACTGAACTACATCCAACTAAAAGCTCTTGCACAGCAAAGCAAACTATCAACAAAATGAAAAGGTCATCTACTGAAAGGGAGAACATATTAGCAAATGATTTATCTGATAAGAGGCTAATATCCAAAATACACAAAGAACTCATAGAACTCAATATCAAAAATAAACAAAAACAAAACTAGATTTAAAAATGGATAGAGGATCTGAATAGACATTTTTCCAAAGAAGACATACAGATGGCCAACAGACACATGAAAAGATATTCAACATCACTAACCATCAGGGAAATGCAAATCAAAACCATAGTGAGATATCACCTCACACCTGTCAGAATGGCTATTATCAAAAAGAAAACAAATGATAAGTGTTGGTTATCCATTTTATTTTTTATTTTATTTTTTTTTAATTCTTTAGCTTTTTATTTTACATTGAAGTATAGTTGATTAACAATGTTGTGTTAGTATCAGATGTACGGCAAAGTGATTCAGTTATGCATATACATGTGTCTGCTGCTGCTGCTGCTAAGTCACTTCAGTGGTATCCGACTCTGTGTGACCCCATAGACGGCAGCCCACCAGGCTCCGCCGTCCCTGGGAGTCTCCAGGCAAGAACACTGGAGTGGGTTGCCATTTCCTTCTCCAATGCATGAAAGTGAAAAGTGAAAGTGAAGTCGCTCAGTCGTGTCCGACTCTTAGTGACCCCATGGACTGCAGCCCACCAGGCTCCTCTGTCCATGGGATTTTCCAGACAAGAGTACTGGAGTGGGTTGCCATTGCCTTCTCCACAGGTTATCCATTTTAAATATAGCATTGTGTACACCTGAAACTATCACAACATTGTTAATCAACTATACTCCAATATAAAATACAAAGTTTAAAAAAATTTCATAAGAAACAACTGTTGGTGAGGCTGTGGGAAAAAGGGAACCCTCGTGCACTGTTGGTGAGAATGTAAATTGGTATAGGCATGATGGAAAACAGGATGGAGATTCTCAAAAAATTAAAAATAGAACTACCAAATGATCTAGCAATTCCACTCCTGGGTATTTATCCAAAGAAAACAAAAAGCATAATTAGAAACCATATATGCACCCCAATGTTCATCGCAGCACTATTTACAATAGCCAGTGTACAATAACCTAAGTGTCATCAATAGGTGAATGGATAAAGACGTGAGATATATGTATGTATAAGATGGAATGCTACCCAGCCATAAGAATGAAATCTTGCCATTTGCGACAACATGAGTGCACCTAGAGGATATTATGTTTAGTGAAATAAATCAGACAAAGACAGAACTATGTGATTTCACTTATAAGTAGAATCTAAAAAACAAAACAAATGAACAAAACAGAAACAGAGTTATAGAGAACAAAAAGGTAACTGCCAGGGCGGAGGGGGATAGAGGGAGGAAAGAAATAGGTCAGGGAGACTAAAAGGTACAAACTTCCAGTTGGAAAATAAAGGAGTCAAGGGTATGAAATGTACAGTGTGGGGAATATAGACAATAACTATATAATATTTTTGTATGGTGACATATTGCAATTAGACTTATCATGGTGATCATATATTGAATCGCTTTTGTGTAACAGGAGCTAACATAGTGTTGTAGGTCAATATACTTCACAAATCAACTAACAAACTTGTAGCAAAAAAGGTAAGATTTGTGGTTATCACAGGTGGGGTGTGGGGGAAGGAGGAATTGAATGAAGGCAGTCAAAAGGTACAAACTTCCAGTTATGAGATAAGTAAGTATTAGGGATATAATGTGCAACAAGATAAATATAATTAACACTGCTATATGCTATATATAAGTTGTTAAAAGACTAAATCCTAAGAGTTCTCATCACAAGAAAAAAATTTTCTGTTTCTTTAATTTAGTATCTATATGAAATGATAGATGTTCACTAAACTTATTGTGATTATCATTTAATGATGTATATAAGTCAAATCACTATGCTGTACACCTTAAACTTATGCAGTGCTGTATATTGATTTATCTCAATAAAATTGGAAGAAAAAAGGAATATTGTCAAGGATAAAAAAGATAATTTCATAATGGTAAGGGAGTCAATTATTCAAGAAGTTAATCCTTAATGTTAATGCCTATAATATACAAAGCACCAAGATATCTGAAACGAAATCATATATAAACCAACAAAGGAGATAAATACACTTAAAGAATCATCAGTCAGTTCAGTTCAGTCGCTCAGTCGTGTCCGACTCTCCGCGACCCCATGAATCACAGCACGCCAGGCCTCCCTGTCCATCACCAACTCCCGGAGTTCACTCAAACTCATGTCCACAGAGTCGGTGATGCCATCCAGCCATCTCATTCTCCGTCGTCCCCTTCTCCTCCCGCCCCAACCTTTCCCAGCATCAGAGTCTTTTCCAGTGAGTCAACTCGTCGCATGAGGTGGCCAAAGTATTGCAGTTTCAACTTTAGCATCAGTCCCTCCAATGAACATCCAGGATTGATCTCCTCTAGAATGGACTGGTTGGATCTCCTTGCAGTATAAGGGACTCTCAAGAGTCTTCTCCAACACCACAGTTCAAAAGCATCAATTCTTCGGCGGTCAGCCTTCTTCACAGTCCAACTCTCACATCCATACATGACCACGGGAAAAACCATTGCCTTGACTAGACGGACCTTGGTTGGCAAAGTAATGTCTCTGCTTTTTAATATACTATCAAGGTTGGTCATAACTTTCCTTCCAAGGAGCAAGCGTCTTTTAATTTCATGGCTGCAATCAGCATCTGCAGTGATTTTGGAGCCCAAAAAAACAAAGTCTGACACTGTTTCCACTGTTTTTCCATCTATTTCCCATGAAGTGATGGGACCAGATGCCATGATCTTTGTTTTCTGAATGTTGAGCTTCAAGCCAACCTTTTCACTCTCCTCTTTCACTTTCATCAAGAGGCTTTTGAGTTCCTCTTCACTTTCTGCCATAAGGGTAGTGTCATCTGCATATCTGAGGTTATTGATATTTCTCCCGGCAATCTTGATTCCAGCTTGTGCTTCTTCCAGCCCAGCGTTCCTCATGATGTACTCTGCATATAAGTTAAATAAGCAAGGTGACAATATACAACCTTGACGTACACCTTTTCCTATTTGGAACCAGTCTGTTGTTCCATGTCCAGTTCTAACAGTTGCTTCCTGACCTGCATACAGGTTTCTCAAGAGGCAGGTCAGGTGGTCTGGGATTCCCATCTCTTTCAGAATGTTCCACAGTTTATTGTGATCCACACAGTCAAAGGCTTTGGCATAGTCAATAAAGCAGAAATAGATGTTTTTCTGAAACTCTCTTGCTTTCTCCATGATCCAGCGGATGTTGGCAATTTGATCTCTGGTGCCTCTGACTTTTCTAAAACCTGCTTGAACATCTGGGAGTTCACGGTTTACATACTGCTGAAGCCTGGCTTGGAGAATTTTGAGCATGACTTTACTAGCGTGTGAGATGAGTGCAATTGTGCGGTAGTTTGAGCATTCTTTGGCATTGCCTTTCTTTGGGATTGGAATGAAGACTGACCTCTTCCAGTCTTGTGGCCACTGCTGAGTTTTCCAAATCTGCTGGCATATTGAGTGCAGCACTTTCACAGCATCATCTTTCAAGACTTGAAATAGCTCAACTGGAATTCCATCACCTCCACTAGCTTTGTTCGTAGTGATGCTTTCTAAGGCCCACTTGACTTCACATTCCAAGATGTCTGGCTCTAGGTCAGTGATCACGTTATCGTGACTATCTTGGTCCTGAAGATCTTTTTTGTACAGTTCTTCTGTGTATTCCTGCCACCTCTTCTTAATATCTTCTGCTTCTGTTAGGTCCATACCATTTCTGTCCTTTATCGAGCCCATCTTTGCATGAAATGTTCCCTTGGAATCTCTAATTTTCTTGAAGAGCTCTCTTGTTTTCCTCTATTTCTTTGCATTGATCACTGAGGAAGTCTTTCTTATCTCTCCTTGCTATTCTTTGGAACTCTGCATTCAGATGCTTATATCTTTCCTTTTCTCCTTTGCTTTTCGCCTCTCTTCTTTTCACAGCTATTTGTAAGGCCTAAATATACCCAAGTGATCCAAAAGAAGCGAGAAAACAAGGAAAAGGGAATGAAGAACAGATGGGACAAATAGAAAAAAATTGCCTGCCAATGCAGGGCACATAGGTTCAATCCCTGGTCCGGGAAGATCCCACATACCATGGGGCAACTAAGCCCATGAGCCACAACTACTGAACCCTGAATGCCCAGAGCCAGTGCTCCCCAACAAGAGGAGCCACCTCAAATGAAGAGTAGCCCCTGCTCCCTGCAGCGAGGGAAAGCTTGTGCACAGCAATGAAGACCCACTGCCATCAAAATAAATTAAAAACAAAACAAAGAAGGCACAAAGAAGTTAAAGCTAAAAGGATTTAAAAAAATATACCATGCTAACATTAAAAGAAAGCTTGAGGGACTTTTTATCAGAAAAAGTAGATCTCAGAACAAAGAATATTGCCAGGAATAAAAAAGATCATTTTATAATAATAAAGGGATCAATTAATCTTAAAGGTTTATGTCCCTAATAATAGAGCTTCAAAATATATGGAGCAAATCTAGAAATATAAGAAGAAAAAAAATCCATAATTCTAGTTGAAGATTTCAATACGCATTTCTAAGCAATTGATAGAACAAGTAGGCAGAAAATCAGCAAGGAAACAGTAGAAATGAACCGCACAATCTATCAAATTGACATGATTGACATTTATAGAACACTCTATCCAACTATAGCAGAATATACATTTTCAAGTACACACAGTGTGAACATTTGCCAAGATTGACCATATTCTAGGTCATAATATATCTCAATAAATTCAAGGAAATTCAAGTCATAAAAAGTATATTCTCTAACCACAATGGAATTAAATTAGAAATCACAGCAGAAGGATATTTGGAAAAATCCCCTAATATTTGGAAACTAAATAACATCCTTTAGATTTCATTAAAGGAGTATTAAAGGGGAAATTTATAGCACTAAATGTTTATATTAGAAAAGAACTCAAATCAATGACCTCAGGTTCTACTTCAAGAAACTTAAAAAAAGCCAATTAAATCCAAAGCAGAAATAAGGAAATAATAAAGATCAGATTAGAAATTAATGAACTGGGGTTTTGGGGATAGTTTTTCTAACTGTGGTAGAATATACATAACATAAAGCTTACTATTTTAACCATTTGTAAGAATGAGCTGATTCTTTGATAAACCTTAGCCAAACTAATCAAGAAAAAGGAGAAAAGACACAAAATATCAATAATATGAATGAGATAGAGGACATTACTACAGCTTTTACAGATATTAGGAGGATAATATGGGAATATTGTGAATAATTTCATGACTTTATGAGTTACTCATTCATGTGTTTGGCATGAAGTTATACATATCAAACATACAAACTACCAAAGCTCACTCAAGAGAAAATACATAACTTGAACAACCCTATATCTATTTAAAAAAACTGAATTACAGTTAACCCCTCCTCTGACCCAAAGCAACAACTAACAGAAACATCCTTCAGGCCTAGATGGCTTAACTTGTGAATTGTACAAAACTTGCAAGGTAGAAACAATATTCGTTCTATACAAATTCTTCCAGACAATTGAAGAGGAGGCAATACTTTCTCACTTATTCTAGGAGGCCTTGCTATCAAAACCATACAAAGACATTAAAAGAAAACAACAGACCAATGTCCCTCAAGAATACAGATATAAAAATTATACACAAAATTTTTATTTTAGCAAGATTTTAATTTTATATATTGTTGGACTCAACAATGGAGCTTCCCCACTGGCTTAGCGGTAAAGAATATGCTTGCAATGCAGGAGATCCAAGTGCAATCCCTGAGTCAGGTAGATACCCCTGGAGGAGGGCATGGCAACCCACTCCAGTATTTTTGCCTGGAGTATCCCAAGGACAGAGAAGCCTGGTAGGCTATAGTCCATAGGGTCACAAAGAGTCGGACACAACTGAAGCGACTGAGCATGCATGCATGCACACACAAGCTTAACAATATATAAAAAGGATGATATATCACCACTAAGTGGAGTTTATTCAAAGGTTGCAAGACTGACTCAATATTTGAACATCGAAATCATTCACCAAGTCAACAAACTAGACACAAAAAGTATTTGGCAAAATTTATATCTACTCATTGAGAATTCCCTTGTGGTCCAGTGATTAGAACCCACCCCGCCTTTTCACTGCTGGGGGCTTGGGTTTGATCCCTGGTTGGGGAATTGAGATCTTGCAAACTGCGTGGTGTAGCCAAAAAAAATATATATATATATACATATATATATCCATTCAAGATAAGAACTCATAGCAAACTAAGGACAGATAAGAACATTCTCAAGCTGATAAAGAACCTCTATGAAAAACCTACAGCTAATATCACACTTAATGGTAAAGACTGAATATTATTCCCCTGAGATCAGGAACAGATGTCATCTCTACTAATGTCTCCTGTCATTTCTCCTATTCAATATCATCCTGAATGTCCTAGCCAATGCAATAGGGCAAGTAAAACCTATATCTAATATATTTAAATGGTGAAAGACTGAAAGCTATCCTTCTAAAATTAGGAACAAAGCAAGGATGTCCTCTTTTCATCTATTCTACTGATATTTTACTAGAGGTTCTAGCAAGTACAATTAGGTAAGAAAGGCTTTTTTTTAGGGCATACAGAGTGGGCAAGGATAAATAAAATTGTCCCTATGTGCAGATGACATGATCATTTACATAGAAAATCCAGTGACAGAAAGCAGATTAATGGATGCCTGGAGATGGGGGGTAGAAGGAGACTGGGTAGGGGAGGGAGGGATTACAAAAGTGGACAAAGAAAGCTTTGGTCCTGATGGACACTGACATTATCTTGACTGTGATGATTTAAAGGTGTATATCTGTGTCAAAACTTTTTAAAATGTACACATTAAACATGTATAATTTATTGTAGGTCAAATATACCTCAATAAAACTGTTAAAAAATTTTATCTGCTCAAAGTTTATGACCAACAGGGATCAAGACTCAGGAACAGAAAGAGTTCACTACTCCTGCTCTTTAACAACCATTTGGAGGTAATCATATCTTTGGGAAATAAGGTTTTCAGGTAGAACTTCAGGTTCTGTAGTGTTTGCTGCTGCTGCTGCTGCTGCTGCTGCTAAGTCGCTTCAGTCGTGTCCGACTCTGTGCGACCCCATAGACGGCAGCCCACCAGGCTTTCCCGTCCCTGGGATTTGTAGTGTTTACTTCTAAATAAAAAGAAAGCAACTTCCCATTTTTCCCTCTCCCCAGTGTACATAGACAAATGGTGGTTCAAGCTGTCCATACCTTCACTCGAGCTGCAGTGCCTTCCATTCCACGACTCTGAGACTCTTTCCGCTTATCTGAGACCTCTCGCTGTTTTTGGAGAGCATCTTTGAGACGCTTGTTGGCAGCTGCTGCCTAAATAAAAATGGTTCATAGTAATGTTGAATTAAAGGGTATGAAAGAAGAACATTCTCATTTCTAGCATAAAAATTCTATGGGTCTGAATTCTATAGGAACCACATTTCTAAGTCCCCATGTACATAACACTGGTTATGGCTTAAGAGCCTAGGGGAGGTATACATCTCAAGGAAGTACTGCAGACTGATAGTATCTAGAAATGTCACATATAAGTATTAATTTTTTTTTTCTGGTAAAGAAGCAAGTCCAATCAGGAAAAAAAGTCCTTATTTGAATAGTGCCATTTTCAGCAGGTTTTATGCTTGACCAACAGGGATCAAGACTCAAATTGCTGTCAAGGTTGGTATCCCTGGTTTCTCAGGACACTGGCTCATTTAAGGGATGCTACTCTGCCAGCCTCTAAGCCTGAAAGTGATAATACACTTGACCTAGCAGATTGGATTTTCTTACCTCCTCAGTTTTACGTCTGAGCACATTAGACTGTTTCTGGAAGTTTCTTTCAAGTTTGAGCAGTTCATATTGCCTCTTGCGGTCCTAAGAAGAAAAGAGTCAGATTTTTAATTGCTATTCAGCTAGTTAAAATAAAACCTTATAATGTAACTGAAGAGTCTTTCAACAGTAGAGTCATTACAGAAAACAGAATGAAAATTCCTTAAAAAATAAAAAATAGACCATATGATCTGATAATCTCACTACTGAGTATACATGCAAAGGAAATGAAATCAGTATCTTGAAGAGATATCTGCATTCTCATATTCATTGCAGCATTATTTGCAATAACCAAGCTATGGAAATAACCTAAGTTGACATAAGTTGCTGACAAATGAATGGATAAAGAAAATGTGGAATATATTGATGCCTGAACAACACAAGGTTAGGGGTGCCAACTCTCATGCAATCGAAAATTTGTGTGTAACTTTACAGTTGGCCCTCCATATCTGTGGTTCTGCATCCATACATTCAATCAATTGTGGATAGTATAGTGCATGTGTGCTAAGTCTCTTCAGTCGTGTCCTACTCTTTGCGACACCATGGACTGTAGCCCGCCAGACTCCTCTGTTCATGGGATTCTCCAGGCAAAAATACTGGAGTGGGTTGCCATGCTCTCCTCCAGGGGATTTTCCTGGCCGAGGGATTGAATGTCTTTTATGTCTTCTGCATTGGGAGGTGGGTTTCTTACCACTAGCACCACCTGGGAAGCCCCTGAATAGTATAGTAGTGTAGTATTTACTACTGAAAAAAATTCATGTGTTAGTTGACCCATGAAGTTCAAATCCATGTTGTTCAAGGGTCAATTGTATACATGATGGAATATTACTCATTCACAAACAAGAAGGAAATCCTGCCATTTGAAACAACGTGGATGAACCTGGAAGTCATTATGGTAAATGAAATAAACCAGACTGAGAAAGACAAATACTATATGATCTCACTTATATGTGCTAAGTCGTTTTAGTTGTGTCTGACTCTTTGTGACCCTATGGACTGCAGCCTACTAGGCTTCTCTGTTCATGGGATTTTCCAGGCAAGAATACTGGAGTGGGTTGCCATGCTCTCTTCCAGGGGATCTTCCCAACCCAAGGATCGAACCCACGTCTTCTGCATTGTCAGGCAGGTTCTTTACCACTAGCGCCACCTGGGAAGCCCTCTCACTTATATGCAGAATCTAAAAAAATTGAACTCATATAACCAGAGAGTAGAATGGTAGTTATCAGAGACTGAGGGGGAGGGGTGAAGAAAATGGGGAAAGGTTGGTCAAAGGGTATAAATTTTAGTTATAGTGTATAACAAAGTAACTATAGTTAACAATACTATATTGTATACTTAAATGTGCTAAGAGAGTAGATCTAAGTGTTGTCACACTGAAAATAAAGGGTAACTATGTGAGGTCATGGATTTGTTGGAATCAGGAAATGTCATATTTCCAAGTTTCTTCTCTTTCAAGATTGTTATGACTATTCTGGGTCACTTGCATTTCCATATGAATTTTAGGATAAACGTGTGAATTTCTATAAATAAGCTAGACAAAATTTGGTTGGGATTGTGTTGAATCTGTAGATCAATCTTGGGGTATTCCAACTTAATATTAAGTCTTCCCACTCATGAGCATGGGTTTAGGTTTTAACTTCCCCAGATTCTGTTGCCAAAAAAAGTCAGTCCCCTTAGGGAAAACTGCATTCCTATGGCCTGCCTCTCCCCCTGGGCAAAACCATCTGTACCACTGTTTAGGACCTGGTGGGACAGCAGCCCACTTCTCCGAGTGACATCTCTGTTCTAGGATTAGGATGCTGAGCCGGAGCAGCATACCCTATTTTTCTTGGTTTGCCTCTCTTGACATGGAACCTATATCCTATGATTAGAGGGGTTAGGATAGTCAGAGCTTCCACTCTGTGCAACGGGGGTGAGATGGAAGAAGGGATCCCCAGATCTCTTGGCTGCTCTTACTCAAAAAAAAAAAAAGCTTCAGCAAAATGGAGCTGTTGTGGAGGAGGGAGGGAGTTGCTCGAAGCTCAAAGGCTACAGACTCTTTGCTGTTCTTATTGAAATTAAATAGATTTCCTGGAATGAGCATTTACTTCCTGTATGCCCTTAAGACAATTTCCAGAGACTAGCTGCGCTTCTTTTGCTGGGAAGAGAGTCCACAAAGCTCCTCGTGCCACCATTCCTAAAACATTTCTCTCATTTCTTGACTCAACATATCACATTCTAGCCTGTTCTAAAATGATCCCAAATTAATGTCCTTTCCTGTGCTTTCCAAGATCACTGCTACTACTCTAATTCAGGTCCCTATTATCTTTCTGGATGATGCAATATCTGCTTGTGTTCTGGCCTCTAGATTCCCAATACTTTAGTTTGTTTAACACCTGAATCCCAGATGTATCTTGGAAAGCAGTACTTTTCTGATATTACTTTGTTTCTCAAAAATCCTAAAAATCTTTACACTAACAAAATAAATTTCAAATTTCCTGAATCTTTAACAATCCAGTTTCAACTTGTCTTTCCAATGAAATCTTCTCTGACTATTATTCACCCAATATGGATCATTTGCTATTCCTTGAAAATTCCGACAAAGCTGTCATCTCTGTGTCTTCATTCCTGTTCTTCCATTTATCTGGAATGCTGGCATTTACCTCTGTCAAAATCCTCACCTATTGTTCAAGGCCTTGTTTCAGTTATCATCTTTTTAGTCCAGCTAGAAGTGTGGTTCCCTTTCTTAACTACATTGGCATTTTAGACTATTTGTAAAGTACAAGTCTCTTTACTTTTTGTATTGAAGAAAACTATGCTTAACTTTTTATGGTTTTAATTTTGTTTATTCTTATAAAAAGATATGACAACTGATAATATTATAATGAACTGTTTTCAGACCTTTGAAAAATTCCATGAGTTTTTAAAACCTTATAAATAATTTTAATTACTTTAGAAATATTTTACTTTAAAAGTATTTTTAAATAAGACATTTTTAAAAAATGGTACACTCTTTTTCTTAAACATTTTCTTTTCTAATTAGTCTCCAATGTATGTATTGGGTAACCACCTGGGCTGAACCTTGCTGGATGTCTGAACAACAATAAGAAAAAGGGAGGTGGGAGGAAGGTTCAAGAGGGAGGTTATATATGTACATCCATGGCTGAGCAATGAAGATACAAGGCAGAAACCAATACAACACTGCAAAGCAACCCTCGCCAGCCAAAAATAAACAATTTTTTATAAAGTAAACAAATTTTTAAAAAAATAAAAAATGATTTTCATTATTTTCTGCTTTCCTGATTATTCTCCTCCCTGGTATTATATTACATATAAATATTATATAAACTTCACTATCTTAACATCACTCTCAACACTAACTTGTTGAAGAAAACCATGTTTATGTCTCACTTTTCCATTTAGACAAGATAGTCTCTTTTTACAACAGATTTCTTTTATAATGCTCAGTTAAAAAATAAAACTACCACCACCTTTAGAAATTATATTCTACCACTCGTTGTAGATAAGACATTCTTCAAGGGCAGAACACATATACCTAACTCATCTTTCTATTTTCCAGTGGATAGTACCTTGCACATAGTAGATGTTTAAAAAATTCATGTTAAGTTCATGAATGTATCATATTTAGAGATCCAGTTGTTTGAAGACAGGCTTTAATGCTAGTCAGCCCAGAAAAGGGTTCAATAGTTAGGACTCTGAGAAGTTGCAGTTACTTACCCGTTCTTTTAACTGGATTACTTCTTTGTCTTTTTGTTGCTTCCACTGTCTAAACCTCTCTGCATCCTCTTTCATCTGACGCATTAACTGTACACGCTGGTTTTTTATCACCTATGAAAACAAAAATCAGCACAAGTAGTAGTCATCTGCATTTATTCTGGGCTTATATACAGACGGATAGACTAACCATTAAGGAGAGAAAATCCAGAGCTGAGCTGAAAAGTTTGCTGACAGATTTTCTGATTATGCTTACAATACTCCTTACTATGCTTGCACAGGGTTTCCAAGTATAGACTATACAAATGAACACTCTGAACAAATAATAGAAAAAAAAATGGTTCAGTCACTCAGTCCTGTCCAACTCTTTGTGACCGCATGGACTGCAGCATGCCAGGCTTCTTTGTTCTTCACCAACTTCTGGAGCTAGCTCAAATTCATGTCCATCGAGTCGGTGATGCCATCCAACCATCTCATCCTCTGTCGTCCACTTCTCCTCCTGCCTTCAATCTTTCCCAGCATCAGGGTCTTTTCTAAAGAGTCAGTTCTTTGCATCAGGTGGAGTTGATATTGGAGTACCAGATACACTCACAAGGTACTGGAACTTCGGTTTCAGCATCAGTCTTTCCAATGAATATTCAGGACTGATTTCCTTGAGGATGGACTGGTTGGATCTCCTTGTAGTCCAAGGGACTCTCAAGAGTCTTCTCCAACATGACACTTCAAAAGCATCAATTCTTCGGTGCTCAGCTTTATTTAAGGTCCAACTCTCACGTCCATACATGACTACTGGAAAAACTATAGCTTTGACTAGATGGACCTTTGTCTGCAAAGTAATGTCTCTACTTTTTAATATGCTGTCTAGGTTTGTCATAGCTTTTCTTCCAAGGAGCAAGTGTCTTTCAATTTCATGGCTGCAGCCACCATCTCCAGTGATTTTGAAGCCCCCCAAAATAAAGTCTCTCACTGCTTCCTTTGTTTTCCCATGAAAACAAAGTGCCATGAAGTGATGGGACCGGATGCCATGATCTTTGTTTTTTGAATGTTGAGTTTTAAGCCAGCTTTTTCACTCTCCTCTGTCATCCTCATCAAGAGGTTCTTTAGTTCCTCTTCGATTTCTGCCATAAGCATGGTGTCATCTGCACATCTGAGGCTATTGATATTTCTCCCGGGAATCTTGATTCCAGCTTGTGCTTCATCCAGCCCGGCACTTCTCATGATGTACTCTGCATATAAATTAAGTAAGCAAGGTGACAATACAGCCTTGACATGCTCCTTTCCCAATCTGGAACCAGTCTGTTGTTCCATGTCCACTTCTAACTGTTGCTTCCTGACTGGCATACAGATTTCTCAGGAGGCAGGTAAGGTGGTCTGGTATTCCCATCTCTTGAAGAATTTTCCACAGTTTGTGGTGATCTGTACATTCAAAGGATTTAGCATAGTCAATGAAGCAGAAGTAGATGTTTTTCTGGAATTCTCTTGCTTTTTCTATGATCCAAGGGATGTTGGCAATTTGATCCCTGATTCCTCTGCCTTTTCTAAATCCAGCTTGAACATCTGGAAGTTCACGTACTATTGAAGCCTCACTTGGAGAATTTTGAGCATTACTTTGCTAGCATGTGAGATGAGTGCAATTGTGAGGTACATTTGAACATTCTTTGGCATTGCCTTTCTTTGGGATTGGAATGAAAACTGACTTTTCCCAGTCCTGTGGCCATTGCTGAGTTTTCCAAATTTGCTGGCATATTGAGTATAGCACTTACACAGCATTATCTTTTAGGATTTGAAGTAGCTCAGCTGGAATTCTATCACCTCCACTAGCTTTGCTCATAGTGATGCTTCCTAAGGCCCACTTGACTTCGCATGCCAGGATGTCTGGCCATAGTTGAGTGAATTTACCATTGTGGTTGTCTGGGTCATTAAGATCATTTTTGTATAAAAAATGTACCTACAAGCTAAAACCAACTCTAAATTCAGTGCATATAAATGAAATTTCAAGGAAGCCTCTACTAAGTCTCAAGGACAAATCTACCTAGCAACCACTGTATTCAAATAGGTTCAGTACAATGACCTGTAACCACCACTTTGTAGATGTCAGAAGTCAAACATCAGTGACCGAAAATTTTCTCTAGGTGTCAGTCATTTTGTAATCACTTTGCAGAATTATTCCACACGATCATGGAAAGTGGTCAAAATATCACCCTTAAATATTAAGGTATCCTTGCCCTTTGGTTTCAGAGAATCTAACATTAAAATTCTGAAAGTAAAAACTGAGTTTTGTTATTCAAATTCTAGATGACTACTATCACAATGTCCTTACAAAAAGGACATTTGCAGAGATTTAAGCTACTTACTCACTTGAAAACACCTCTATAGTATAATTCTAATAGAACACCTATGGTTGTTAAGTTTCTACAGGGTAAATGCAAGGATGAGAGTTTATTACTCTTATTTCTTGGTTCAGTTTGGAGACGGTATGCTCTGTGGATTCTTTCAGCTTCAGAAGTTTAGACTGTTCATTCAGTTTCTTCTTCAGATCAGCTATTTGACCCTCTAGCTCCTGGAGACGTTTCCGGCGGCGTTCACTCAACCTAAACACAGATTTTGTAGGAATGAGGAGTAGCAGGAGCAAAGTCTTATTTCAAAAGACATAATATTAGACTCCCAGGTTTACACCCTTGATATATACAATATAGGTGATCAGTCATATAGCCATCTTAAATAAGGAAGGCTGGACTTCCCTGGTAGTTCAGTGGATAAGAATCTGCCTGCCAATGCTGGGACAGAGGTTCAATTCCTGGTCTGGGAAGATTCTACATGCCTTGGGGCTACCAGGCCTGTGCCCCACAACCACTGAGCCCATTTGCCACGACTACCAAAGCCTGCACACCCTAGAGCCTGTGCTCTGTAACAAGAGAAGTCCAGGCACTGCAACTAGAGAGTACTCCCCACTTGCTGCAATTAGAGAAAGCCCATGCACAGCAACAAAGACCTGTCACAGCCAAAAATAAATAGAAATTTTTTAAAAAAATGAATACTACCCAAAAAACTAAAACTGTCTCAAAAATTAGAGTTTAATACAAAGAGTAAAGGAAATTTTTTGAGTATATAACTATGCAGTTGTCTCAATACTACTCCCCACCCCCTCCACCGCCACTTTGTGTTAAAAGGATGGTTCTTTAAAAGCATTTCACTTCACTTTAGTTATAAGGAATAATTCTGATGATTGTTACACAAGTCTGAGATAGAAAGCAAACATTCAACATAACTTCTAAGAACATGAACTTTGGATACTATAGAGAAATATAATAGAATCACTGAGTAAAAAGAAGGTAGAATAGCCAATAAGGCAAAGGTCTAAGGGACAGTGGGATATTCTGGTAATTTGTCTTGGCTTTATTCTTAACTGATTAAGGGATGGCTAGATTGATTTTTCATTTACTAGCCTGAATATTAATTCTATTCACAAGCTAATTTACCATCAGCACAGGGACCAAGAAATTGCTGGTCTGGTAGGTCTGATAATCTTTCAAAATCTAGCTCAAATGCTAACTCCTTTATTTTTATTCTGCTTAATTTTCAAATGCTAACTTCTTATATAGCCTTCCTTGATTATGTTACCCTGAACTGATATATTCTGCCTCTGAACTCTTAAAGTGATTACTGCCTAAGAAATTTATTTGGCTACTAATCACATGCTGTGTTATGGTATTCTTTTACTGTCACCACAAAATGTTATTTAAAATCTCAATTCCTTAATTTTCTTTTGTTTTAGGTCTCCTCTCCATAATTAGGTTTAAATCCTCTAAGGGCAAGAAATGGCTCTTTTACTTTTCTATTTTCTCTACAGCTCTTCACACACAGTTAGGAACGTGAAATAGTATTTATTGACTTTTTTCTTACTTGGCTTGGTTGACATCCTTTTTTGCTGTTTGAAGTTCAAGAACCAATTCTTCTTTTTCCTTTTGCAGATTGATGACTTCCAATTCTAGATTTTTTATGTTATCCTAGAAATGTTATAGGTTGAGAAAGAAAGCATTACAAGGTAAAGGAAGAAAATCACTTCAACATTTCACATCTTAAGGAACTATGCATTCAATTTCTACCACTTCAGTTGCACACTAAAAACATTTCCACTTGATTTGATGGAGATTAAAGTTAGGTAGTGGGAAAAGTACTAACTTGGAATCCAAAGGCCTAGATTTGAACCTTGAATCCAGCATACTCTACGTAAATAACTTAAGGAAAGCCATTTCATCTCTTTTAGCCTTAGTTTCTATGTAAAAAAGAGCTAACGTGGCAGGTCTGAGAGTTATCAGTCCTAAAAACAGATCTGCTTGCAAGTTGGACCTAGTCTCAAGTCTGGGAACATGGATTTTGGTAGGATTCCCACAATTTCCTGTTAAGAGTGGCTCATTATGCCTGGACTGTGCAAGCAATATGACTTATCCTGAGCACATTGCTTTCCTTCTGGGAGTCTAGAATTTTCATATGTGCTAGGGAGAGAATGCCTACATGAATTACCCCTGCTAACAATCCTGGATTCCTAGGTTCAGGGGAGCTTCCCTGATAGACAACATTTCACACACATTGTTAAAACCCATTGCTGGAGGAATTAAGTACATACTACGTGACTCCACTGGAAGAAGACTCTTGGAAGCACTCAGTTTCCTACAGACTTTGCCCCATGTGCTTTTTCCCTTTGATGATTTTGTTTTGTATACTTCCACTATAATAAACCTTAGCTGTGAGAATGACTATACTTGAGTCCTGTGATTCCTCCTGGTGAACAGCTGAACCTGAGGGTGGTCTCGTCTATGTAAACAATTAACAACACTATCTACCTTACAGGTCGTTGGGAAGATCAAATAAGACAAAAAAGTAAAAATATTTTGTAAACTGTAAAGAGCTGCACATTCTTGTATTTAGAACTTTCAAATGTATGCATGTAACAGCAACTGCAGTTCTGCATGCATTTAGAGAACAAATTCTAGAAATGGAAGTTTGGTAGCTCTTCCAAGATTGGGAAAACTCAGTGAATAGATTCCTTTCTGCACAGGAAACTGGCTGAATGAGTGGTTAGTATCCAAGAAGATTATATGAAGGCCTTCGATCAGTATTGAAATGAGACAAAGAAGCAGAGGCAGGTTAGGTAGGGCCGTATCTAAATAGGCAAGAGCTGTTTTTCAAGAAATACACTTTTAGTCATTTCAATATGAACAATGATCACTTCCTGGTCTTTTGGCTAAGATCAAGTGTAATATGAACAATGAAAACCAATCTCACTGCTTTATATACCCTGTATATTTAAACTGACAATAATGTATGTGTGTGTACTTACAGAAGTAACACATGAAAACATTCTTACAAAAAATAATCCAGATAATACATATAAAGGGCAAGTTCCCTTGACTGCCCCACCCCTGCCAAAATTCCAGACCTCTCTCCAGAAGTAACTATTGTCATCAGCTTGGTCCAGATCTTCCAGACACTTTTTCCTAGATATTTACATACTATGTATCTGGACATGTACATATTCTAGACATTTACATGGAAGTGTGTGCATTTATTTATTAAATATGTTGTGGCAAATGCCTAGAACATATATGTAAATAGATTTGAAAATACATACATACATACATATGCATATATGTACATGTATGTAGATACCTACCAAAATATGTTAAAGAGAGAGTCACATTATACATAGATAACATTCTGTAACTTGCCTTTTTTTAATAAAAAAACCTTGGTCTTAGAGATTTATTTATATCAGTGCATACAGATCTGTCTCACTGTCTCAGTCTTTTTCTTTTTTGCCATAATGAAACATTCTTGTACATGCCTTCTGTGCACATGTGCAAGCCTCTTCTAGGGTAGAGACAAGTGGAATTACAGGTTCATGGGGGTACACACTTCCAATTTTAATGCTGCTGCTGCTGCCGCTAAGTCACTTCAGTCGTGTCCGACTCTGTGCGACCCCATAGATGGCAGCCCACCAGGATCCGCCGTCCCTGGGATTCTCCAGGCAAGAACACTGGAGTGGGTTGCCATTTCCTTCTCCAATGCATGAAAGTGAAAAGTGAAAGTGAAGTCGCTCAGTCGTATCTGACTTCACGACCCCATGAACTGCAGCCTACCAGGTTCCTCCATCCATGGGATTTTCCAGGCAAGAGTACTGGAGTGGGGTGCCATTGCCTTCTCCGTCCAATAGATACTGCCAAATTGTCCACCAAAGTGGTTATTCCAATTGACACTCTAACTAGCTAAGTATGAGAGTACTTGTTTCCCTGTACCCTTGTCAACATTTGATATTGCTACATTTCAAATTTTTTATTAATTGGATGGGTAAAAAAAACAGTATTTCTTCATTATGTATGCCACATTCAGTCAATCATTATCTCACTGGCTCTACAAGGGAAATAATTCAAATAGTTGACTACTGTGCTATTATACGGAGAAGGCAATGGCAAGCCACTCCAGTACTCTTGCCTAGAAAATCCCATGGATAGAGGAGCGTGGTAGGCGGCAGTCCGTGGGGTCGCTAAGGGTCGGACACGACTGAGCGACTTCACTTTCACTTTTCACTTTCACACATTGGAGAAGGAAATGGCAACCCACTCCAGTGTTCTTGCCTGGAGAATCCCAGGGACGGGGGAGCCTGGTGGGCTTCCGTCTATGGGGTCACACAGAGTCGGACACGACTGAAGTGACTTAGCAGCAGCAGCTATTAAAATTCATGGTAATCTGCACTAACCAGAACTTACACCTCCTTAAGTTTTTCTACAGAAGGACTTCCCTAGTGGTCCAGTGACTAAGACTTCATTCTCCCAATGCAGGGGGCCCAGGTTCCATCCCTGGCCAGGGAACTAGATCCCACATGCCGCAACTAAAGATCCTGTGAACTGCAACAAAGATCAAAGATCCCACGTACCACAACTAAGACCTGGTGAGGCAAATAAATAAATAGATATTAAAATTTTTTTTTCTATAGAAATTCTTCACAGTGATAGGAAAATATTGTTTAGAACAAAGAACTGCCTTTATTTCTTAGAAAAACAGAGATTCACATGTGATTAAAAGGTACAGTTAACACTAAGAATTTATTTCCTTTTAACGGCGTGCTGTGATTCATAAGGTTGCAGAGAGTCGGACACAACTGAGCAACTGAACTGAACTGAACTGAACTTTAAAGTTTGGAAGCTCAAGCATATTTGATTCCAAGGGGAAAAAAATGACACGTTATCTTGCTACACCTATAGCTCTAGATCATTACCAGCAACCATTATAGGGTCAGAAGTACACTGAGGAAACATATGTTCCTGAGTTTCTAGGCAAATGTACAAGAAAGAGAGGAATAATTTCTCAGCCTTATCATTAATCCTTTTTATCCTGAAAAGGCCAAAATACATTTGACCTAAAAAAGGGTGCACTGTATGTCCTGTTAATATGGAGGATTGAGCTATGTATTTAAGTTGCCCTCTCTTGAAAACCTACTAAAATGACCTCCCCAAAGGGTATAAATTAAGGATGAAGAGAGCAGTCAAGAAATTAAACAAACTTTTTTGGAAGAGGAAAAGAATTGTGTAAGTGGCAACTGACTTAGTAGAGTAAATTAAAAAGTTAAACTATGACTCCCATAGGACAAATGTCAAGAAGAAATAAGCCAATTTGTATCTGAACCACAAAGAGGAGCAGGGCTTTCCCCTCTGGAGAAGTTGACAGGCTGGACTCATAGGCAGCAGACACAACAAAAGACAGGGATAAATTAATACACTACTGATAGGGGATTAAATAAGAAGTTTGTATATAACCAGAGAGACTTCAACTCTCCTATTTGCTCTGAGTTACCAGAAATAGGGCATATTGCTAATTTCCCCACACAACTCTAGGCAGGAGAATGAAAGATTTCTTTATTGGTAACTGACCAGCCCAGAGAAACCTATGCATAAACAACTTCTTATTGGCTAATTTATTTACTTATGGCTGTGCTGGGTCTTCTTTGCTGCATGCAGGCTGTCTCTAGTTGCAGTGAGTGGAGGCTATTCTTTGTTGCAGTACACAGGCTTCTCATTGTGGTGGCTTCTCCTATTGGCTGTTAGTATCTCACTCTTAAATATCAATGGATAACCAAAACTCACTGGAAATTTGAAGAAAACGTCTTACATTAGAGAAAGACCAAATCAAATACACTAAAGAAAGGAATTTGAATGAAACAGAGGCAAGGCAGGAAGAAGAAGAAAAGTTCAACAAAATTTAATTTCTATCCTTAAAGATGAGTACTGTATCCATGAAAAAAAAAAGAAGAGGTTATAAAAAGGAACAATTAGAGGCTTTTAAGAGATCTTAGAAATAGGCAAATAAAAACATTTACCAGGAGTGGAAGGAAATCTCCCAGAGAGTGGAATAAAAAGACAAATAGAAAATACGAGGGAGGAGATAAGAAAAGCAGAGACTAAATCTCAGAGATCCAATACCTGGCTAAGAGGAGTGCAAGAAAAGAGAAAACAGAAAATAGTGATGGGCATTATTAAAGAAATAATACAAGAAAACTCCCCACTAGAGAAGAACACATATTTCTAGATTGAAAGGACTCACGAAGCACAAAGCACAATATGTGAGAACAGATATAGACTAAGGCACATCATTGTGAAATTCAAGAATACTTGGGGACAAAGAAAAGATCCTGAAAGTTGCCAGAGGAGACGAAAATACAGGTCAAATAAAAAGAATCAGGGGTCTTCCCTGGCAGTCCAGTGGTTAAGAATTCGTGGTTCCAATGTAGGGGGGCTGTGGGTTTAATCCCTGACATGGGAATTAAGATCCCAAAAACTGCTAGGTGTGCCCTCCTCCCCACAAAAAAAGTATCAAGAATTATAATGGGAGGGGGGTTCAAGATGGGGAACACATGTATACCCAGGGCAGATTCATGTCATTGTATGGCAAAACCAATACAATGTTGTAAAGTAATTAGCCTCCAATTAAAATAAATAAATAAAAATAGAAACTTAAAAAAAAGAATTATAATGGATTTCTAATCAACAGCACTGAAAATAGAAGATAATGGAGCAAATCTTTCAGGATTCTGAAGAAAAACAGTTCCCACTGCAGAATTCTAAACCCAGACAAACTAACAGATGTAAGAAACTGCACAATCACTTCCACCACAACAAACAAAAAGCTATTTTCAGGCATGCAGTGAATGGTTTAAAACATTTTCCTTTCAGGTACACTCTCTCAGAAAGCTATTTGGGTTGTACTCCACCAACACAAAGAGGTGGCCCAGGAATGAGGAAGACATGGAATCAGCTTCAACACAGAGATGAGCAGTAAAGCATTGCTCCCAGTAAACAATGGTCCCAGGCTGATGGCTGGGAAGTAGGCCTAAAGAAAACAAACCAAGACAGAAGATAGGAGGATTGTCTTCAAGAAAGAAATGGACTGATAAACTACCTGGTACATTTGTTTTACTGAGAGGAGCTTTATAATTCTGTTAAGAAGTTTAGAGATAAATTACCTTTTACATTATTTTTATTTATTTCTTTGGCTGCGCTGGGTCTCAGTTGTGGCACAAAGGATCTTTGATCATTAGTTAAGACATGAAAACTCTTAGTTGCGACATGTGGGATCTAGCTTCCTGACCAGGGGATTGAACCTGGGCCCTTTGCATTGGGAGCGCAGAGGCTTAGCCACTGGACCACAAGGGAAGTTCTGAAGATAAATTATTTTTTTCTAAATTGTATTTATTTATTTTGGCTATGTTAGGTCTTCGTTGCTGTGCAAAGGCTTTCTCTAGTTGTGGCGAGCCAGGGCTATTCTTTGTTGTGGTACACAGGCTTCTCATTGCAGCGATATCTCTTGTTGTGGAGAATTAGCTCTAGCTGTATGGGCTCAGTAGTTGTGGCACTCAGGTTTAGTTGCTCTGTGACATGTGGGGTCTCCCCATACCAGGGATCAAACACATGTTCTCTGTATTGGCAGGCAGATTCTTAACCACTGGACCATCAGCGAAGTCCTGGGTGATAAATTATTGACTGGTACACAGAAGACTAAGTAAATGAAAAGTGAGATTATTATTATTAGCTGCACTGCTTGGCTTATGGGATCTTATTTCCCTGACCAGGGATTGAACCTCGGCCCATAGCCATGAAAGCCCCCAGTGCTAGCTACCGGACCACCAAGGAACTCCCCAAAATGAGATTATTAGCTTCAGGAAATGCAAAAAGCTGTACAAGAAAGAAAATGGAATCATATTATACCATGTGGCTCAGCTATAAAACTTAGGTAATCATAAAATTTAAACAGTAATTATTCACTTCATCAAAAACTGTGATACAGCCATTTTGAAAGATACAGGTCAGGCAATGTGCATGGGGGAATGTATAAGAGAGCTAATATTCCCATCTTCCATAGTGGGAAGTCAACTGATAATGTATAAAAATTTTAAAGTGACAACTATACTACCAACGCTTATCTAGAAATCTGGAGGTAAATGTCAGAGGAAACAGCTTTAAAAACTTAAAGTATAAGCCTAGGGAATAGGAGAGAAGGTAGTTTGCTTTTATTTTTCTGAGTATTGTACTATTTGACCTGTAAAAATGATATACGTGCTTTTGTGTGACATAAAAAATAAGTTTTAAAAATGTTAAGACTGTGATAACAAAATGGAAATACAACCTCTACTGGCAACTTGGCTATTATTTTGGAAGCAACTTCTACTCTATAGAAAAAAAAAGTGGTGAAAATTACTTAGAAACATTTTACTTGCTTTCATTTTGAAAATTTACGGGAGCTGGTGGTAGAAATGTATAATATAGGGATTTCTTGAGAACAACATATATGACTTTGGGGGTCTGAATAGGAAAACAATCCATCCTCTCCCCTTCCAGTTCTGCTGACATCCCTTTGTGGATGGGAAACACTGGGCTACATGGGAAAATAAGGTCTGGAGCAAGGGTAACCTTGTGGACAACCTATGAGCCCAAGACTTGTCTTTAAGTAAAGACCTGGTTTTAATTAGCAAGAGCCACTTAGGACTACCATTAGAAAAAGCAGTTTACCCATTTGCCAGGTCATGAGATATCCATTACCAGTGTCCTCATAATTCTCTCTAGAACAAAGACCATCTACTAAGAGATGTACCTTCCTTAGAATCCCAGCATAGTGATTAGAACAAAACTTTTCTACAAGTAAGGACCACGTTTATTATAACATTATCTCTTTATTAAATACCTGTTGTATAAGTAAGGTATTAGATTAAATGAAAGAAAATTACAGTTTCTTTATCCTGAATGGACCCTTTTGTGTTTAACCAACAATACAACTCCAGTCATACTGTGCATTTTATGTTGCCTTGTCATCATCAAAAACAGTGTGTCTGTTTTCTTCCCGTATAACTAAAGAAAGATGGTCGACATGAATATCACGTGCCCTAGTAAATATTTTACCTGGTACTGGAAATGGATGGGCTGTAGTTGGTTGTCATTCTGAGTAATTTTCTTGGCTAAGGCCTCTTTCAGCGCAAGGGCTTCATTTAACTCAACCAGCTCCTTAGACATCTGAGCTTGACGTAGAGCATGCTGAGTAGTGAAAGCATCAGAAGACCTGCTGCTCTCCAGACTGATGGCCTCTTGCTGGAAAAGATCAGGATAATGATTTGTAAGAGAAATAAGCAACTGGAGTTCTTAGGCACTGTTTCATCAAGTCTCACAGCCACTTCTCCATTATCAGTCCCTCTGTTCTTTTAAAACTGGCTTCTCATACATTTGCTTTAAACATCAGAAATAAATTGAGCTAACCCATTTCCCTGCTCTCACAAGCACCTTATTTTTTTTATATCCTTTGACTGACTCTTTGAGAATGAACCAAGTTTCTTGCTTTTTACTTTATAGGTCTGGCCAACATTTCTTACTTTCACCTTATTCTAAGGGGTCCTTAGAGGAGAGAGGGTTCTGGAAATGGCACTTTGTAGTGGTGGAAATGGAGAAGAGGTTTCATTTATTCTTAGAGCTGATCTCTGGCACCTGATTTATCTTCTATCTTTCTTCTTTCAGAATATAAAAAAATACCAATATATATTCGTTTTAGGGGGAAAAAGCTGTCTCAAGCAAACCATTGTCCAGCCTTTTATTTTGACTCTTCTCTATAACAATCAGCCAATTTCTAATACATTTGATCTATTCTTGCAACTTGAATGCTCAAAATATTTTCTTTGGTTCTTTTAGCCCCTAACCACCGCATCTATAGAAAAGTATGCTGAGAAAAAATTCTCTTCCATTTCTTTTCTAATGCTTTTTTTATTTTGCCATAATTTCCTAATTTGTTTCCTTCATTGTCTTAATGTGCTAGACAGTTGATGCAGAATACAAGCATCTAACAAGAAATCAGTATGCCAGACTGCAAATATAGAAAGTGGCATCCCTGAGAAGCCCTGTCACCCATTACCAGTTATATTACTAGAGAGAGATCCTATCCAAGTTAGGGACTTTATACTTAGCTTAGATTTATACTCAAGATTTCTAAATTTCCAGGGCATCTATGGAGGATGGTAACAATCAGGGATTCTCTTCCTCAGCTGAACGATAAATTATAAGAAATGGCACAGTTAAATCTCCTGGTTCTACACAAAGGGGCCAATTACTTACTGTTTCTGGTTCTACTGCAGTATCAATGGCTGCAGTCATGCAAGCAACAGTTTCATCCTGCAATGACAAATGATGTCTCAATTTAGGAGCTTACTAGTGGGTTTTATATGGGTTATTTAGTTGTTTTCAAGTGTATATAGAGATCATTTAAGGTATTGGACCAATTCTGCAGTCATATATACCACCCACCCCCACAACACATGTTTCCACTTCCCAGCTCTCAAGAATCTGTCTTCTTTGTAAAGGTCAATTGTGTGGTCTTTGTAAAAATAAGGTCATGTAGCAATGACATTTATTGCACCTCTCCTGCTCTGCCAGAGATCACTGAACTAGAGTGAAACAGTCATTCGAACAGGCCAAAGTTTAATCCACTTTATAGACGCTACCCTTTCTTTTTATGCTTTTTACCACTAAGACTACCTATGTAATGTACAGGTCTAGTCAGTTCTTATGGACACAGCATCCTAAGACCAGACATAGCAAATAAAGGCAATGCAGCAGAAAAGTGAATATGATGATTAATTTTGATTTTTACTTTATAGCCAGTCAAGGTAGCAAGAGCCTACTCTACAAGGAAATAAATGTCCCAGAAAAATGTGCTCATGAAGTCAGACAAACATACTTCAGATTCTATCCCTCATATGCATAGGAACTAATCATATGCAGTTACTCCAGGTAGTGCTTACTTGAAGGGAAAGGGTAAGCATTGATTCCCTCTCAGAGAAGGGCACAATCCCTTTTGGGGCATTAGAATAACAACCACCTAAAAGGGAAACCTAAAGCCACATATTAGGACAGATTTGTTTACAGGCTATCATGTGAGCAAGCTTTGTTTTCCCCACTGGAATTTAGACTTTATTTGGCATTGAAACATAAGGATTACCACTTCTGTTTAAGTGATTCTGCAAAGTCCTGGGAAGAAAAGATTATTTTCAAGATGTCATATGATTAACGTCATAGGTAAAAGAGCTATTGGCTCAATAGCAAGGAGAGAATTTAGGGTTAGCACAGGGAGTCTCTGCATCAGCCCAATGAAACATTACATAGTTACTGAAACTTGAATCTTATTATCTTTAAGGCAAGGAGTGAAAGAAGCCCTTAGTGGGACTTCCCTTGAGATCCAGTGGTTAAGACTCCATGTTCCCAGTGCAGGGGGCACAAGTTTGGTCCCTGGTTGGGGAACTAAGATCCTGCCATGTCACACAATGTGGCCAAAAAAAGAAGAAAAGAAGAGGCCCTTAGTAAATGCTGTTTGTAAAGCATTTCCCTTATTCTGCCCAGAAATTCCTAATCAGTGAGACTCAAAGAGAATTCAAAGGAAGATCCAGTGTTCTCACATCCTTTCTTATTGTGATTTACAGTACTGGTGATTCTCCAAGGCTCAGTTCAGTTCAGTCGCTTAGTCGTGTCCGACTCTTTGCAACCCCATGAACTACAGCAAGCCAGGCCTCCCTGTCCATCACCAACTCCCGAAGTTCACTCAAACTCATGTCCATCGAGTCGGTGATGCCATCCAGCCATCTCATTCTCTGTCGTCCCTGTCTCCTCCTACCCCCAATCCCTCCCAGCATCAGACTCTTTTCCAGTGACTCAACTCGTCACATGAGGTGGCCAAAGTATTGGAGTTTCAGCTTTAGCATAAGTCCTTCCAATGAACACCCAGCATTGATCTCCTTTAGAATGGACTGGTTGGATCTCCTTGCAGTCCAAGGGACTCTCAAGAGTCTTCTCCAGCACCACGGTTCAAAAGCATCAATTCTTCAGTGCTCAGCTTTCTTCACAGTCCAACTCTCATATCGATACATGACCACGGGAAAAACCATAGCCTTGACTAGACGGACCTTGGTTGGCAAAGTAATGTCTCTGCTTTTTAATATGCTATGTAGGCTGGCCATAACTTTCCTTCCAAGGAGTAAGCGTCTTTTAATTTCATGGCTGCAATCAGCATCTGCAGTGATTTTGGAGCCCAAAAAAACAAAGTCTGACACTGTTTCCACTGTTTTTCCATTTCCCATGAAGTGATGGGACCAGATGCCATGATCTTTGTTTTCTGAATGTTGAGCTTCAAGCCAACCTTTTCACTCTCCTCTTTCACTTTCATCAAGAGGCCTTTGAGTTCCTCTTCACTTTCTGCCATAAGGGTGGTGTCATCTGCATATCTGAGGTTATTGATATTTCTCCTGGCAATCTTGATTCCAGCTTGTGCTTCTTCCAGCCCAGCGTTCCTCAAGATGTACTCTGCATATAAGTTAAATAAGCAGGGTGAGAATATACAACCTTGATGTACTCCTTTTCCTATTTGGAACCAGTCTGTTGTTCCATGTCCAGTTCTAATTGTTGCTTCCTGACCTGCATACTGGTTTCTCAACAGGTAGGTCAGGTGGTCTGGGATTCCCATCTCTTTCAGAATGTTCCACAGTTTATTGTGATCCACACAGTCAAAGGCTTTGGCATAGTCAATGAAGCAGAAATAGATGTTTTTCTGGAACTCTTGCTTTCTCCATGATCCAGTGGATGTTGGCAGCTTGATCTCTGGTTCCTCTGCCTTTTCTAAAACCTGCTTGAACATCTGGGAGTTCACGATTCACATATTGCTGAAGCCTAGCTTGGAGAATTTTGAGCATGACTTTACTAGCGTGTGAGATGAGTGCAACTGTGCGGTAGTTTGAGCATCCTTTGGCATTCCCTTTCTTTGGGATTGGAATGAAGATTGACCTTTTCCAGTCCTGTGGCCATTGCTGAGTTTTCCAAATTTTCTGGCATATTGAGTGCAGCACTTTCACAGCATCATCTTTCAGGATTTGAAATAGCTCAATTGGAATTCCATCACCTCCACTAGCTTTGTTCGTCGTGATGCTCTCTAAGGCCCACTTGACTTCACATTCCAAGATGTCTGGTTCCAGGTGAGTGATCATGCCATCGTGATTATCTTCGGCTAGGACATACTAAACTCTTCTTAAAAAACAGAGCACTTCAAAATACTATAGGTTAATGGTTACCTTTTCTCCCTCCCAGTAAGTCTCAGTAAAAGGACTAGTTATAGGCCTATCCTAGATTAATAGGACCTATGACACTGGCTTTTGGAGACTTTTTCTAGGGCTTTCCAGAGGGTCAGGATCAGAGTAGATCTGATTCAACATGCCCCGTAGAAGACATGTCGTTACTTTGAGTTTACCTTTTGGCCCAATAAAATTTCACAACGCTAAGGTTTACGCTTTGGTGACATTCTATGTGAACATGTCAGGATTCTGCCTTTATAATCCTAAATGTAAATATATAACAATAGGATTTATTTCAATCTAATAGCTTCTTTCTTCCTCATTTTAAGGCTACTATGAACCTCTTGTAATAAAAAGATATACATTTGCTGAAGGTGGTGGTCAGGCGAACAAGGCCATGGTATATTTAGCTACATTAGCCAGCAATACCCACCAAAATGAAGTTTGTGCTTACAGGCTGTAGGCAATAGCATTACTGGCATGCAAAAATCTTTTTATGGAACTGGTCTTGAAGGAGGGGGTTAAGAACCAAAAAAAAAGTTCGATTTTGTGGGAATTGAAAAGACTACATGAATTTCCTCACAGGTAACTGTTATAGGAGGTTTGCTTGAATTATATTTTAAAGGAAGAAATAGTACAGTTTAGCATTTAAAACCCTAGGAGAAAGGTCCAGGAACAGTGACTGTCTCATAACTGAAAAAGGGGGTGTTTGCCCGTCACTTAAAATAAAAATAGTTTTAATCCAAAATGAAGGGCACAAGCATTTACATTTAAAACATTTTTCTTTCACTGTAGTGAGTCTTAATAAAAGCCACAGGACACCTTGTTGTGTATTTCCTAAAATATATATAGCTAGGAGGGTCTCCAAACAGTAGACACAGAAAACTCTGATTCAAAAGTCCAGCAGGAAGTCAGGGACTTTATCAGCTTGTGGCAATCCTGCTGTGTGTGCCGAGTGAATTTTAGTGGCAGACACTGCAATTCTCTAGAGTTCCTCTGAGCCAACCACCACTAGCAACTTCCTCCATAGGCATGCCAGGCACCAGTCATACTGCCAGATTCTCACTGAGGATGTGACTTCTATTATTTTGTTAACTTTGTTCCATTGATTTCCTTCTTCATCTTTCCCATGTGACCCAAAGACCCAGAAATAAATGATATAGAATCCTTTAAGATCAGTGTAGTGGCTATGAACAATGGTGCCCTGGATCACTCTTTTCTGATCTTAGTAAGTTTTGGCTCCAGCAGGGTTCTGCAGCCTTGACTGCCTGAATTCTGAGGCAGTCTCTCACAAAGTTTTCATACATGAGATGCTTCATCTCTATTACAGATGGTGGAATTGAACCTTGTGATAGTCATTCTCTAGCATGCACTCTATCTTCAGCCACAATGATGTTCTTACCATGTTCTAAACATTTATACCTCCGCTTTTGCGAGTACCTTTTCCTCATATAGATCATCCTTTCCCCTTTCTCTGTGTGGCAAACTCCTACCCATTTTTTAGGACTCGGTTTCTTCTTCCTAAATTTTCTAGGCAGTTAATCATCCCTTCTGTTGGGCTCCCATCACTCTTTGCTCATATTGCTGATGTAAAAGGGTTAAAACAGACATGAGAGAAGGTTCCTAGTTTTCCTTGCCTTTTTCCTTTCTCTCTTTTTTGCCATCTCTCCCACCTGTCATCCTTGACCAACTGACAAAAAACAAGACTTGCAAGAACAATTCTTGAAAATGATTAGAAAATTAGCAGCATGGATTGCATCAAAATTCTTGAGCAAGAAGCATGAAAACTGGAGCATCCTCCAATCAAAAGATTCACAGCAATTAACAACAAAAACTGCCACCTGAGCCAAACCACAAAGATACACATCTCTCTCTTCTTACCCTATGAAACTCCAATCATATTTCAACTCAGGGAGTTAGTTGGAGTTCAGGAGATCCCTGAGTACATCAGCTGAATAATGTATTTAATCTCAAGTCACTTGAATTATTTTCTTTTGATATTAATACAGTACCTAGCAAGGTTACACAGCTAGTGAGTGGCAGAATGGGCTTCAAACCAGGGTTTTTCTGGCTCTGGAACTCAGATTCTCAAATACTATGGCCTGTTTGTTGGATAAATGAATTGTCATCTTGGACTACCTGTTATAATTTTATACAGTACTACTTATTCTAAAACACTGCTTTCTAGTCTTTTGGTATTTTACTCATTTAATCTCTTGAACTGGCCATCCTAAACATTCCCCCCACAATATTGTATGGTATTTTTTTCACTGACTCTTTAAGAGTAAAATAGAGGTCTGGATGATTTTATGATACTCTGTTGACAACTCTACAACATCATGGGGCAAGACCCAGGGTAGAGAATCACTGTTCTGGTAAAATTAAAACCTCTGTTTCAGAACTATGAATATCTACCAGGCATTTACATACACATTACTGCTTCATAATAATAATCAAGAGAGTACAGATGGAACAAAACAAACCCTAATTTTTTACCAACTATGACCCTGAACATAATATGATTTTGATTTTTTAAAAAAGTTTTTATGCCTAAGGACTAAGAGAAGGAACATCAAAATAAGAGGTTTTTAGGATGGTAGGACTGTAAGAATTTTTCATCTGGAAAAAACAACCACCACCATCCCAATAAAACCCACCAATAACTACTATAATAGTTCTAAAAATAAATAGAAATGGGAACTTACAGCAGAATGATCAGTCAAACTAATTTATTACTGGTTATAAAAGAGAGCTATGGTATTCCTTGGAGGCTCTGCACTATGGGTCAGAATCCTGCTTATTTAAAATCTGGGTATGGTATAAGGCCTCTTATTAAGTTAGCCTACACTGAAAGGACAGCAAATCAACGACCGCTGCTTGAGCTACCCAGGCAATTTTGCACCCGTGTTGCTGTTTCCAGTGTGTGATTAGAATACTGAAATAATAATGTTCCATTGCACATGTGATCTATGAGTGTTTTAACTAATTCAATATTCAGATTGTATCCAATGATCCATGATCTTTGTCCTCAACAACTCACAATCAAGTTGTTTCAGCAAAAGGTACAGGGTTTGATGGGTTTATAAGCATCAAGAGAAGCAAACAAAAGCAATATGCCTATTTACACCACCCTTACATGGGGGGGGGGCTTCCCTGGTGGCTCAGAGGTTAAAGCGTCTGCCTCCAATGCGGGAGACCTGGGTTCGATCCCTGGGTCGAGAAGATCCCCTGGAGAAGGAAATGGTAACCCACTCCAGTATTCTTGCCTGGAGAATCCCATGGACAGAGAAGCCTGGTAGGCTACAGTCCACGGGTCGCAAAGAGTCGGACACGACTGAGCGACTTCACATCACATCATTACTTGGCTTACCGATAGCTGGGTAATCACTTGCTGCAGGTTACGAATTATCTCTACATTTTCTTTTAATTCCTGGTCTTCCAAAGTCTCCACTAGCTTTTGAAGATCCACTTTGCAGCTGAAAATTTAAGCAAAGGAACCCAACGGGTTAATCAAAGGCCAGCGAGTCCATGGTTATGCACTAAGGTGGTATAGGTCACTAACAACCATCTGGGAGGAAACTTACGCTGCATGCTTCCTGAGCTCTTCTAGCTTGGCATTCATTTTTTCATTTGCGTGTTCTGTCTGCAACAAAGATCCAAGAGATCATCAGTGGCAGTGTCTGATAGCCTCACCTAATTATGCCCTCTCTTCTACTTTTAATGGATTAAAACCCAGGTAGAGAGGCTGCCTCATTTGCTGTAATAGAGGATTTACTGGGCTTTGGTTATTTAGAAATGCGTTTTTTAAGTCATGGAAATTAGCCCTTCAGTCAACATAAGCTACTAAAAATAACATCCAAGCAGCTGGGTCTTCTGCTTGCCATGAAGCTCAGCTATGGGGTGGAGTGTGAAGCCTTAATTCCATAGAGAACCTTGCAACTGGGGGGAAAAGCAATACTTCTTGGCATGCTATTCCTTGCGGTTTGCAAAAAGCCCACTTGCCTGATAGTTTTAGAAAAATAAAGCAAAAAAAAGGATGAGGTATAAGAATGATGGCAAAGAAGACAAAATGGCAGAGACAGCTACATTTTGGAAAGGGTGATTGATACTTTTCATTTTATTTCAATCATAGTATCTGTAACACGCTAGATGCTGCAACAGATTTGAGAAGGGCAGTTTATATAGGACACAAATGCTGTGCTTGTTATGAAGTTCTGACAAGACATCAAACAAAAACCCTTTGGGCAGCCATTGTAACAACCTTAAAAAGGTCAGATGGGTATGTGGCTAGAAAAACAAGTACCGTCTGTTACGTCAGCCACACTCACATGTTAAGCACAGTTTCTAGGGTTACTTCAAAGACATAAAATGTGGCACTGGAGATAGAAAACTGTATATAAAAAATTCCTTAGATCCCATTTTCACCCTTCTGCTAGTAATGGACATTGCAATGGACCTAGGATTTAGCCCCCTTTAAAGAAATCTTTAAGCAGCTTACCCTTCCTTGACTGCAGTACACTGATGCATAAAGGTGTGTAAATTACAGATGTTCAATTACATTTTAGTGGAAACTCATTTTCACTGCTGGCAATAGCTGTGTTATAAAAGACTGAGCTGTATTTAGACTAGTAGAAAAATGTTAGTGACAAGAGCCAGCACTGAACCAGGAGGTTACTATCTGAGAGGTAGTAGGACACAAAACTGGTGTAGTTAGTTACATTGTGATCCACCATTTGAAAATTTTCCATATGTAAAAGGAGCTAAAATTAATTCCCCAGATGTTTTATCTCATCATGGCAGCTGTTAGGATGGGATGTGAAATGTGACAACATTTGGGGATGGGAGATAGAAAGGAACTAAAATCTTAGTGAGGAGATTTTTAATTGGTATTATGGATGATTAGGCAGAACTTAAGTTGACAGAGGGACCTGGTTCTTTCCTCTCTGCTCTTTCAGATCAAATCCATTTTAAAATGGGATTCATGAAGATTCTTTGTGGTAGATACATAGGTGTTCACAGTATAATTCCTTTAACTTCTCTGTATGTTTGATTATACTTTGTTGGATTTTCCCTGGAGGGCTTCCATGGAGGATATGGCAATACTAATCCATTTCTTTTCATGTAACTTGTCTCTCATAATGAGAAGCACATTAAATATTTCAGAAACTAAAGCTAGTAAATGTCCAGATTGCTAGTTTAGTCTTGGAGTCTTTGGAGCCTCACCAAAATGATCCTCTCCAACATCTGAGCTGTCTGACCAGCAGCCTCACTTAGACCACGACTTAATTTTTCATTCTCCTCTATCAGTGACTGATTCTTCTCCATTAGAGATTGAAGATTCTCTGATGGTTCCACACTAAAACAAAGAAAATAACATATGAGAAAAAGATCTGATCAATAATACCTATATTGGAGGTGGATTAAAAATATATATCCCATAGGCTTTTGGGGGGCTTGGTTTAAAATTACCCCTTGTGAGTCTAGAAAAAGTATGTCCATTCTTCCAGCCAAGTAGTATACTGGATAAATAAAAATGTATGCCTGAACTACTTTAAATTAATGGTTTGGAGGAAAGTAATAATTTAGAGCCAGATATGGTTAGAAAATTTTGAAAGAGATGGGAATACCAGACCACCTGCCTCTTGAGAAACCTGTATGCAGGTCTGGAAGCAACAGTTAGAACTGGACATGGAACAACAGACTGGTTCCAAATAGGAAAAAGAGTATGTCAAGGCTGTATATTGTCACCCTGCTTATGTAACTTACATGCAGAGTACAACATGAGAAACGCTGCGCTGGAAGAAGCACAAGCTGGAATCAAGATTGCCGGGAGAAATATCAATAACCTCACAAATGCAGATGACATCACCCTTATGGCAGAAAGTGAAGAACTAAACAGCCTCTTGATGAAAGTGAAAGAGGAAAGTGAAAAAGTTGGCTTAAAGCTCAACATTCAGAAAACTAAGATCAGGGCATCCGGTCCCATCACTTCATGAAAAATAGATGGGGAAACAGTGGCTGACTTTATTTTTTTGGGCTCCAAAATCACTGAAGATGGTGATTGCAGCCTTGAAATTAAAAGACGCTTACTCCTTGGAAGGAAAGTTATGACCAACCTAGAGAGCATATTAAAAAGCAGAGACATTACTTTGCCAACAAAGGTCCATCTAGTCAAGGCTACGGTTTATTCCAGTAGTCATGTATGGATGTGAGAGTTGGACTATAAAGAAAGCTGAGCACCAAAGAATTGATGCTTTTGAACTGTGGTTTTGGAGAAGACTCTTGAGAGTCCCTTGGACTGTAAGGAGATCCAACCAGTCCATCCTAAAGGAGATCAGTCCTGGGTGTTCATTGGAGGGACTGATGTTGAAGCTGAAATTCCAATACTTTGGCCACCTGATGCAAAGAGCTGACTCATTTGAAAAGACCCTGATGCTGGCAAAGACCGAGGGCAGAAGAAGGGGATGACAGAGAATGAGATGGTTGGATGGCATCACCGTCTCAATGGATATGGGTTTGGGTGAACTCTGGGAGTTGGTAATGGACAGGGAGGCCTGGTGTGCTGTGGTTCATGGGGTCGCAAAGAGTTGAACATGACTGAGCGACTGAACTGAACTGAACTGATGGTTGCAACAGGAGTTACTAATTTTTACCCTTAGCTCCTGGTTTAAGATCTTTCGAATTATTCCAAATATGTAAGAAGTTTCCCTCTTCCCATTCTCAATCCTTCATTAAAGATTATGGAAGCAGAGAAAGAAGAGGTATGGAGGAGGTAGAAGTGAAACTCCTCATGGTCAAACTTTAAGCTCATCAACATAAATGACTTACCGATCTGCTGTACAGTTTAGGGAAATAGCATTTAGGAACAAAAATGTTGAAATGATGATCTGTGGTCACTAAGAACACATTTCACAACTTTCCATAAATAAGTGCTCCCTTCTAAACGCTTGCCTTGCTTCAAACTGATGACCCACAGCCTCCTGTTCATTTGTCTATCAATTTTGAATGGTTTAGCGTGGGTGGTGGCAGCAATGGCATTCATTTCAAATAGGAGTGAAAGGAAGGGACAGAAATAGTTTAAAAGATAAGAATGTTTGGAATTTATGCAGATAATTTGCTATATCAGTTCCAGAATAATGAAGCAGATCAATAAAAAGCAGTTTTGATTTTTTTTTAATGCACTGGGATTAATTGTTCAAAAGTCTGGAAAATAGGACTGGCAAAAAATGATCAGAAGAAATATGAAGATTCGATTTGAAGGAAACGGCAGGGGGAAGTGAATAGTTGCAAGGATATAATAAAGAGAAAAAAAGGACAGGGAACAGCTATGCTCAATCTCAAGAAAGGACAGAAAAAGATTTTAGGAACAGATGCCCTCTCACCCAGTTTAAGACTTCTATGAATTCTTATAGAAGATCTTAGCATGTTCTTTATCAAAAAGTTAATAGCAAGGCCACACTATAGGGTCTCATATTATACTCTTGAGAATTTATTAGAACTCTTATGAAGTATGTTCAATTAAAATGTGGATTATAAAAATAAACTATGGGTAAATTTAGTGCTATTTTAGATTGTTCTGATTTCTTTATTGTTATTAAACTGAAAACTTCCATGTATCATTCATGCAAGTTGACAAGATCCAAAGTAATGATACTTTTTACTCAATAGTTTCTTTCCCTCTAAAAATTTCCAAGGTTTCTCCAAATGGAGAAAATACAATGGAAACCAATGTTTCCTCTTTTCAGATGCTATTTAACTGCCAATGCTACTAGGAATTCAAGTTAGTTGAGTATGTGCAAATTGACAAACAGGCTCAGAAAATCTATACAAAAGTTTCAATGATACACATTCAAAAAGGAAAGTACATAACCTAAGGAAAAAAGCAAAAAAAATTCATGCATATAAACTAAATTTTGTTAAAAAGCCTTAAGAAACGTCTCTAAAAATATAAGTGTACATTTTTTTGAGGAAAGCAGTAGCATCTTTATTTCTCTGAAAAACATTGAGCAATTGAGTTAAATTGATTCTTTATCAACTATTTCTTAGAATCTGTTACTTTTGTAGCTGAAATTATATCCTATAACTTATTCTAGGTAGTCAGAAGTCTGAAATGGTTTTGGTTAGTCTTGTCTTACATGAAACAAGTCTATACTAAATTGAAAGGAAAGGAAGATAGGTCAACTGCTTCTAAACTGGCTATACTAGAACGAATGCTTAGTAGACCCTTTAAAAGATCCAAGCTTTCCTCAGTTTCTTTATCCAACATTCTTAAAATGTTATCAGGAAACCAAGATTAAATGATCCAAAGAGGGAGGAATTCAAAGAGAAAGGCAGTCATTTCCGGATGATAAAATTATGGCAATTTTAAGATTTATTCTTTATACTTTTCTATGTGTCCTACAAGAAGCAATGTATCACTTTTATAATCAGAAACAATGATTGAGTTATTGCAAAATAAGGATATTAAAATAAAATAGGTTCACACCAAACACCAAATGGAAAAATGAAATGTACAAAGTAAAAGCAACATAAGTACTAGAAGAAAACATGGGTGTATTCCTCTTTAATCTTGGCATACTGAAAGGCTTTCTAACTATGAATCAAAATTCAGAAACATGAGAACATAAAAACAATGTAGCTACTTTGGAAAATGGTTTGGCAGTTTCTTTAAAAGTTAAACATATGACCATGAAATTCCACTTGTACCTTCCCAATAAAAAACATATATCCATACAAAAACTTGCAATTTGATGTTCATGGCAGCATAATTACTAATAGCCCCAAAGTTGAAACAACCCAAAAGTTCATCAACTGGGAAACAGACAAAATGTGGTATATCCAGACAACGGAGTACTATTTAACAATGAAAAGGTATGAAGTATTGATAATCTCAGAAATATTATAGGTCAAAGAAATCAGACAAAAAGTTCACATACAGCAAGATTCCACATATATGAAACGTCCATAATAGGCAAATCTTGTAGAAAGCAGATTAGTGATTGCCTGGGTTTGGGAGTGGGAATAGTAGTGACTACAATTGGGCACAAAGGATCTTCTTGGAGTGATGGAAATGTTCCAAAACTGGATTGTGGTGATAGTTGCACAACTCTGTAAATTTACTAAAAACCATTGAATTGGGACTTCCCTGGTGGCGCAGTGGATAAGAATGTGCCTGCCAATGCAGGGGACATGAATTCAATCCCTGGTCCAGGAAGATTCCACATGCTGCAGAGCAACTAAGCCTGTGCGCTGCAACTACTGAGTCCAAGTGCTGCAACTACTGAAACCCATGAGCCTAGAGCCTGTGTTCCACAACAAGAGAAGACATGGCAATGAAGAGCCCTCACACCACAACAAAGAATAGCCCCAGCTCACTGCAACCAGAGGAAAAAGCCTGTGCACAGCAAGGAAGACCAAGTGCAGCCAAAAAAACCCATCGAATTGTATAATTAAAGTAAATGGATTTAATGGTATATAAATTATATCTCAATAAATCTAGAGGTTAAAAAAATCCAGAGGTAATAAAAAATGTCTCATAAACTTTTTACTACATAAAAGTTTATTTTTTTTGCACAACCAAAAAAACCACAAAGTACAAAACAAATTAGGAGAAAATATTTGTGACACTACAGACAAAAGACTAATATCACTGATATACAAAGAACTATTGAAAATAAGGGCCAAAATTAGTATGGTTATCATTAAAAAAAAAAAAAGAAAGAAAATACCAAGTACTGGCAAGGATGTGGAGAAATCAACATTTGTGCACTTCTGGAGGAATGTAAAATAATGTAGTCACTATGGAAAAGGGTATGGCAATTTAATTAAAAAATAAAAAATAGAATAAATATATGATCCAGCTATTCCACTTCTGGGTATATACCCAAAAACTGAAAGCAGAGTTATTTGCATGCACATGTTCATAGAAACATTATTCACAATACCCAAGAGGTAGAAGCAACCCATGTCCATCGACACATGAAGGGATACACAACATGTGGTATATACATACAATGGAATACTATTCAGCCTTTAAGCGGAACAAAATTCTGGGACTTCCCTGGTGGTCCAGTAGGTAAGAATCCACCTTGCAAACTTCCCTGGTGGTGGAGTGGAGAATCCTCCTGCCAATGCAGGAGATATGGCTTGGATCCTCAGTCTGGGAAGATTACAATAGAATGGGAAAGACTAGAGATCTCTTCAAGAAAATTAGAGACACCAAGAGAACATTTCATGCAAAGATGGGCTGTACAAAAAAGGACAGAAATGGTATGGACCTAATAGAAGCAGAAGATATTAAGAACAGGTGGCAAGAATACACAGAAGAACTATACAAAAAAGATCTTTATGACCCAGGTAACCATGATGGTGTGATCACTCACCTAGAGCCAGCCATTCTGGAATGCAAAGTCAAGTGGGCCTTAGGAAGCAACACTATGAACAAAGCTAGTAGAGGTCATGAAATTCCAGTTGAGCTATTTCAAATCCTATAAGATGATGCTGTAAAATGCTGCACTCAATATGCCAGCAAATTTGGAAAACTCAGCAGTGACCACAGGACTGGAAAAGGTCAGTTTTCATTCCAATTCCAAATAAAGGCAATGCCAAAGACTGTTCCAACTACTGCACAATTGCATTCATCTCACACACTAGCAAAGTAATGCTCAAAATTCTCCAAGCCAGGTTTCAACAGTACATGAACAAAGAACTTCCAGATGTTCTAGCTGGATTTAGAAAAGGCAGAGGAACCAGAGATCAAATTGCCAGCATCTGTTGGATCACAGAAAAAGCAAGAGTTCCAGAAAAACATCTGCTTCTGCTTTATTGACTACACCAAAGCCTTTGACTGTGTGGATCACAACAAACTGTGGAAAATTCTTAAAGAGATGGGAATACCAGACCACCTGACCTGCCTCCTGAGAAATCTGGATACAGGTCAAGAACCAACAGTTAGAATCGGCCATGGAACAACAGACTGTTTCCAAATTGGGCAAGGAGTGCGTCAAGGCTGTATGTACCGCTTATTTAACTTACAGGCACAGTACATCATGAGAAATGCTGGGCTGGATGAAGCACAAGCTAGAATCAAGATTGCTAGGAGAAATACCAAGAACCTCAGATATGCAGATAACACTACGCTTATGGTAGAAAGCGAAGAACTAAAGAGCCTCTTGATGAAAGTGAAAGAGGAGAGTGAAAAAGTTGGCTTAAAATTCAAAAAGCGAAGATCATGGCATCCAGTCCCCATCACTTCATGGAGAAACAATGAAAACAGTGACAGACTTTAGATTTCTGGGCTCCAAAATCACTGGAGATGGTGACTGCAGCCATGAAATTAAAAGATGCATGCTCCTTGGAGGAAAGCTAAAGACCAACCTAGACAGCATATTGAAAAGCAGAGACAAATGTCTGTATAGTCAAAGCTATGGTTTTTCCAATAATCATGTATGGATGTGACAGTTGAACTCTAAAGAAAGCTGAGTGCCGAAGAATTGATGCTTTTGAACTGTGGTGTTGGATAAGACTCTTGAAAGTGCCTTGGACTCCAAGGAGATCCAACCAGTCCATCCTAAAGGAAATCAGTCCTGAATATTCATTGGAAGGACTGATGCTGAAGCTGAAGCTCCAATACTTTAGCCACCTGATGTGAAGAACTGACTCATTGGAAAAGACCCTGATGCTGGAAAAGACTGAAGGTGGAAGGAGAAGGGGATGACAGAGGATGAGATGGTTGGATGGCATTACCTACTCGATGGACATGAGTTTGAGCAAGCTCCGGGAGTTGGTGATGGACAGGGAAGTCTGGTGTGCTGCAGTCCATGGGGTTGCAAAGAGTCAGACACAACTAAGCAACTGAACTGAAGTGAACTGGGAAGATTCTACATGCTAGGGAGCAACTGAGCCCTTGTGCTACAACTACTGAGCCCTTGTGCTGCAACTACTGAAGCCCACATGCCTAAAGCCTGTGCTCCACAAGAAGAGAAGCCTCCACAATGAAAAGCCTGTGCCCCTGCAATGAAGAGTAGCTCCTCCCCACTTGCCTCAACTAGAGAAAGCCCATGCACAGCAACAAAGATCCAGCACAGCCAACATAATAATAATAATAAAATAAAAAGAATCTGCTTTGCAACGCAGGGGACATGGTTTGATCCCTGGTTAGGGAACTAAGATCCCACATGCCTCAGAGCAACTAAGCCCATGCATCACAACTACAGAACCCATGTGCTGCAACTACTGAGCCTGCGTGCCACAACCAGAGAGTCTGTGCACCACAATGAAAGATCCCGTATGACACAACAAAGATCCCCTGTGCCGCAACTAAGACACAACTCAGCCAAATAAATCAATATTTTAAAAAGAGGAAGGAAATTCTCACACATACGACAACATGGATGAAACTTGAAGACATCATGCTAAGTGAAACATAACAGTCGCTCAAGGACAACTATTGTATTATTCCATTCATATGAGGTACTTAGAGTAATCAATGAAAGTAGAATTATGATTGCCAGGGGCTGGAGAGAAGGGGAAACAAGGAGTTATTTTTTAATGGGTACAGTTTCAGTTTTGAAAGATGAAAGAAAAAAGTTTGAGGAATGGATGGTGCTGCTGGTTGCTCAATATTGTGAATATACTTAATGCCAATGAACTGTATACTTAAATTGATAAAATTTTTATGCATATTTAATCACATTTTTTAAAAAAAGGGCCAACGGATCAAAAAACCCAATAAGAAATGGGACACATGAACAGACAGTTTACCAGAAAAAGAGATAATAATGGCCCTGAAACATTTGGGGAAAAAAGCTCAAACCCATTCATGATTAAAGGAATGCAAAATAAAACAACACTGAGATAGAACTTCTCTTGTATCAGATTAGCAAAAATTGAAAATATATGACAACACATTCTATTGGCAAGGCTGTGGGGAAAAAAGCACTCTTACACACTGCTGCTGGGAATACAAATGGGTATAATCTTGGAAGGGAATGTGGCAATATCTAACAAAACCACACATGCACTTACCTTTTGCCCCAGCAATCCCATTCCTAGAAACCTACTCTGAAGAAAACTAACAATATGAAAATATATGCATGGACTTCCCTGGTGGTTCAATGGCTAAGATTCCACACTCTCAATGCAGGGGTTCTGAGTTCTATCCCTGGTCAGGGAACTAGATCCCACATGCCACAGCTAAGAGTTCACATGCCACAACTAAAGATCCCCCACGCTGCAACTAAGATCCAGTGCAGCTAATAAGGAAAGAAAGAAAAAAGAAGAAAATATACACATAAAAGGTTATTCACTGCAGCATGTCTGTAATTACAAAATATTGGAAGCAACCTAAATGCCCATACACAGGAGAGAAAGTGAGTTACTACGTATGGCACATATACACAATAAGAGTACCATGGAGCTGTACAAAAAAGAATGAGGAAGACTTCTATGAACTGATAAATGACTTTTGGAAAATACTTAAAAGCAAAGCCACAAAGTATATTTATAGTGTACTATCATTCTTATGAGAAAGAAGGGGGTATGAAATAATATGCAAGTAACCGCTCATTTGTACAAAAGAAATATAGGAAGAAACTAAAGAGATTGATTAAATACAGGGGTAAGGAGAATGTGGTGGTAAAGAAGTGGAAATAAGGGTGGAATGGGGACAGGATAGCAGGGACAAACAGGAACACTTCTCTGAGTATACATATTTTTTTCTTTTAAAAGACAATTGTGGTAAAAAGCATAACATAAAATTTACCATCTTAACCATTTTTAAGTGTACAGTTCAAAAGTGTTAGTATATTCACACTGTTGTGCAATGACTCTCCATAACATTTTCATCCTGTAAAACTGAAACTCCATACCCATTCAACAGCAACTCTCCATCCCTGGTCTATTCTTTTAGTTTTTGTCACTGTTTTTATTCATAGAATGCTCTTTACCTTCACCTATATGCACAGAGAACTTTGCCTATATTTTTTTTTAGTTCTTTTGTAGGTTTTTTCTTTTTTTATATTGTGGTAAAAAAACACATGGGCTTCCCAGGTGGCTCAGTGGGTAAAGAACCTGTATATAATGTAGGAGACACCGGAGATACAGGTTCAATTCCTGGGTCGGGAATATCCCCTGGAGGAGGACACGGCAACTCACTCCAGTATTCTCGCCTGGAGAATCCCATGGACAGAGGAGCATGGTGGGCTACAGTCTGTAGGTCACAAAGAGTTGGACACAACTGAAGTGACTGAGCACAGCACAGTACAGCAAAAAACATATAACATAAAACTTGTCATCTTAACTGCTTTTAAGTGTACAATTGAGTAGCATTAAGTATATTTACATTGCTGTGAAACAGATCGCCAGAAATTTTTCATCTTGTAAAACTCAAATTATATACCCACTAAATAATAACTCCCCTTTTGCCCCTCCCCTAGCCCTTGGTAACCACGCTACTCTTCATTTCTGTGAATTTGACTACTGTAAATTCCTTATATAAGTGGAATCATACAGCATTTGTCTTTTTGTGACTTGATTATTTCACTTCATGTTGTAACATGTGATAGGATCTCCTTCCTTTTAAAGGCTGAATGATATTGGGAAAGATTGAGGGCAGGAGGAGGAGGTAACAGATGGTTGGATGGCACAGTGACTCAATGGACATGAGTTTGAGCAAACTCTGGGAGATACTGAAAGGCAGAGAAACCTGGTGTGCTGCAGTCCATGGGGTCACAAAGAGTCAGACATGACTGAGAGACTGAATGATAACAACAACAACATTTTGTTGTATGTATATATTGTTGCTTAGTCGCTAAGTCATGTTCAATTCTTTTGTGACTCCATGGACTGTAGCCCATCAGGCTCTTCTGTCCACGGGATCTATTATGAATAGGTGGGTAAGCAAATATCTCTTTGAGACACTGTTTACAGTTCTTTAAGATATATACCCAGAAGTGGGATTGCTGGATCATATGGTAGTTCTATTTTTAATTTTTTGAGTTACCTCCATACTGCTTTCCATAGCAGTTATATCATTTTACAATCCATTCAACAATGTACAAAGGTTCTAATTTCTCCACATTCTCCCTGCATCCTTTCCAACATCTGTTATTTTCTGTTTTTTTTTATAGTAGCCATCCTGACAAGGTGTATAGTGATATCTCATTGCGATTTTGATTTACATTTCTCTGCTCTGAGTATATCTTTTTGTAAAACCCTGACTTTTAGACTATCAATAATGCTTAACATACTCTTCATATATCGAAAATATAAACAATTAAAACCAACCAAGCAAGATGTAGGGGGGATCCACAATAGAATACAAACAGTAACTCTGGGAAACAGTATCTTGCCTGGATACTTTAAAGTCTAAAGACAAAAAGAACTGTACATATATGTTGTAATCTAGTTACTAAAAGTGTTTCTCACAGGGGTATGGGCTAGCAATTCCAAAATTATTTTATGTGTCTACTAGAACTGAACTCGTAAGTAAATAGAATGCAGATAATGAGAGCTGGTTTTTCACTGTTGGAGAAAGAAGTTATAAACAAAGAGTGGGAAGATATTGGAATCAGAGGTATCAGTCTAAAATCATGGTTTTTAACATATATTCAGTTAGATAGATATAAAAATATAGATATATGTGTGGGTTACTGTACATACAGATATTTCCTAGCTCTACTCACTGAGAGGGCCTAGAAGTAGTGATATCCCAGTAACAATGGGCACACCTAATGCCCAGATCTGTTTCTAAATACCATTTTCCAACTAAAAGAAAAAACAGGGCTCCTTGGACATATGATTGATTCCAGAGCTGAGGCAAGAAAAATACAACATCTGGTGGAAATGCTTAAAAACTTGACGGTGTGTTAAAGAATACAAGAGCTACTCTGAAGGTGTTCCTAGTGGATAAGAAACAAAAAATAAAACAAGATATAAAATAAATGATGATAGTATTGGGTATTAACGCATAGAATAAAATAAATACCCATGGGTCTATATGGCTATAAATACATAATCAGATAAATAAGTGGTAGGAGCAGAAAAATACCTCTTCCTCAAAGTAGGATTCCAATTAATAAATTTCTGAGGCCAGAACCCATGCTTTTTCTATTATATCAGGTTGTCTCAAAGCTAACTAGCTAAGTCCTAAATAGACAGCAAGTTTGTTAAGATCCCTACCTTGACACCAAGTGCTATCAGAAACTTTAGAATATCAGGGGGGAAACAATTATAAGGAGAAAAAGGCTCTGTTAGAATATACATTTAAAATTAGTCTATGGCTCTTACTTTATAGATCCAGGCAGGGTACCTCCATGGGCTTGTAGCAACAAGACCTGTAGCTGCTGGACCTGGAAAAGGCAAAGAAAAATAGTCAGCTAGTTATCAATCAAAACTACTTATCCCTACTCAGCAAAATTATCATGATTAGCAGTAGGGTAATTTTACTTGATGCTTTTGAACTGTGGTGTTGGAGAAGACTTTTGAGAGTCCCTTGGACTGCAAGGAGATCCAACCAATCCATCCTAAAGGAGATCAGTCCTGAGTGTTCATTGGAAGGACTGATGAAGCTGAAACTCCAATACTTTGGCCACCTGATGTGAAGAACTGACTCACTGGAAAAGACCCTGATGCTGGGAAAGATTGAAGGCGGGAGGAGAAGGGGATGACAGAGAATGAGAAGGGGACAACAGAGGATGAGATGGTTGGATGGCATCACCGACTCAATGGACATGAGTTTGGGTAAATCCAGGAGTTGGTGATGGACAGGGAGGCCTGGCGTGCTGCAGTCCATGGGGTCGCAAAGAGTCAGACACCAGTGAGCTGAACTGAATTTTACTTGATGCCTATGAAATCTAAGGCATATCTTAGGTATTACAGAAAGCAACATGGTTGATGATTCAATGATAAAAAGACAATCAGCACTACATGAATAACTAGTACTTAGAAGGTGTCATCTCTTTTACCTAAGCATCTTCGTGAGTTTTTATTGAGCCTCTATTCTGTTTTTTTTTTTTTAAATCAGACTTAGCACTGAGCTAGGCAATGTGGGGGGACACAAAATAAACTCTTGTGGTTTATTATCTAGTTTACAATCTAGCTGATGAAGACAAGACTAAGGCCTGAAAAAGTAGGAAACAACACAAGACAGAAGATGCTAAGTCATCAAGTATACTTAAGTACTTTAGGGTTCTGAGAAGAAGCAAATTAATAAATCCCACAATAGTCTAAAGGAGGCTTTGTGGGGATGGATCTTAAACCAGAGTGCACCTGTAATCATTGTCTCCATTCCCTCTTATGACAAAAGAGGAGCTGTTCTGCTTGAGTTTTGGATCCCAGCTCTTCTTGCCTTCTAATAAATCTTACTCTATTTGTTATCTCCTCTCTCTTCTATATATGTGACTTCTCTCTTTTTACAGTATCCTTCCTATTAAGATTATAACATGTTCAAGTCTCTACCATCTTAAAAGCACCTCCTCCAATCCCACTTCCTACCACTTTTTGCTTGATTTCTGTCCTTCATAAAGTTTAAGAAAATAGTCTACACCCACTGCCTCCATTTCCTTTGCTCTTCTTCTCTCACTTGCTCTTTAACTTACTCTAATCTGATTTGTGCCCACAACATTCCACTGAAATAACTTTGGATAATGTCACCAATGGTCTTAATGTCACTATATCCCATGGGCATTTTTTAGTCTTCATTTTATTTGACTGTTTGGTAGCATTTGGGTTACCAGACACCACACTTTCCTGCTTTTCCTTCTATTTTTCAAGATGATCTTCTAGTCAATTTCTTAGTTCATCTTTGCTCCAACTGTCCTTTAGGTGATAAAGTTCCTCAAAGCTCTCTGCCTATAGTTTCAATTACCATTTATTAATAAAAACTGGTGACTCCCAAATTTATCTCAAACACAGATCTTTCTGAATTTAGAACTTTTAAAATGCAAGAACACTAGTATTTTTCATTTACTATCACATCATTATTTCCAAAGCATGACTACACATGTGATCTCATTTGATCCACACAGATTTCTCTGGGCTTCCCTGGTGGCTCAGCAGTAAAGAATCAGCCTGCAATGCAGAAGTAGTGGGTTCAGTCCCTGGAGAATCCTATGGACAGAGGAGCCTGGTGGGCTACAGTCCATAGGGTTGCAAAGAGTCAGACATGACTTAGTAACTAAACACCAACAACAATACAGATTTTTAAAGCATTTACAGGGAACAAGGTTGTTTGATAGGGAGAAACTGATATTTTACCTCCATTTTATGCCTTCAGGCAGAAAGCTTAGGGACGATTTGCTGGCCATCAGTGAAGGAACTGCTGGCAGGGGAGTGTTTTCCCCTCCAATCCAGCTCTCTCTCCCTTGCAACCTGCAAGTAAGGCTTACATCCAATTGCAGGGAGAAGAATTTTCTTGTTCCTTGAAAAGCCACTACCACTCCACTGGGGAGAGATAGTGGGAAAAGTCAAGGGCTGGCTATCAGGTGACCTGGTTCCTGTCAGCCTGCCCTGAACCACCATAGTCATTTCTTAGACCCCAGTGTCTTAAAATGGGGATAAAGATACCTGTTGTGTTCATTGGCATATTATGATGATAAAATTAAATAATGAATATAAAAGGGTTTTTCTGAACCATGTCAAGGTGAGACAGGAAACCTGAAACAAAGGGAGCTTCTTTAAGGCCTGAATCTAGCCCCTGGAGTCAGACACCATGGAAGACGGTTTAGACATAATGTCTCATTTAGTCCTCAAATCAGCCCTGAGGGGACTGAGTATTGCTATTGGGAAATATTAACGTTATTAATAAATAATACTGGGAACTGAGTATTACTATTACTGAAAGTGTTAGTCGCTCAGTCATGTCTGACTACTTGTGACCCCATGAACTGTAGCCCACCAGGCTCCTCTGTCCATGCTATTTCCCAGGCAAGAATACTGGAGCGGTTGTCATTTCCTTCTCCAGGGAATCTTCTCAAATATTTTGAATTTAGAACCTTTATACTGAACTATCTACTTGATATTTCCACTTAGTTGTCTGCTATCCCAAACCTGGTTTTTCTCTAGTGTATTCTGGTTCAGTGAATATCAGTTTCACATGCCAGAAAGCTGGGTGTCATACCTTCACCCCCTTATCTAACCCACTGGTCACTTCTATCACCACCACCACCCTAAGTCCAAGCCACCACTTTTCTTCCTCTTGGACCACTGCAGTAACTTAAGTGGTCTCCATGAGTATATTTTTGTTCCACCATAATCTATTTGTGCACAGCAGCCATCAGTTCAGTTCAGTTTAGTTGCTCAGTCATGTCCGACTCTTTGTGACCCCATGAATCACAGCACGCCAGGCCTCCCTGTCCATCACCAGCTCCCAGAGTTCACTCAGACTCATGTGCATTGAGTCGGTGATGCTATCCAGCCGCCTCATTCTCTGTTGTCCTCTTCTCCTCCTGCCCCCAATCTCTCCCAGCATCAGAGTCTTTTCCAGTGAGTCAACTCGTTGCATGAGGTGGCCAAAGGATTGGAGTTTCAGCTTGAGCATCAGTCCTTCCAATAAACATCCAGGACTGATCTCCTTTAGGATGGACTGATTGGATCTCCTTGCAGTACAAGGGACTCTCAAGAGTCTTCTCTAAAACCACAGTTCAAAAGCATCAATTCTTTGACGCTCAGCTTTCTTCACAGTCCAACTCTCACATCCATACATGACCACTGGAAAAACCATAGCCTTGACTAGATGAACCTGTGTTGGGAAAGTAATGTCTCTGCTTTTTAATATGCTCTCTAGGTTGGTCATAACTTTCCTTCCAAGGAGTAAGCGTCTTTTAGTTTCAAGGCTGCAATTACCATCTTCAGTGATTTTGGAGCCCAAAAAAATAAAGTCTGACGCTGTTTCCAGCAGCCATATCATCTTTCAAAAGTGTAAATAAATTATTAATGCTGCCACCTAACTTAAAATCATTTTTAACATAGTACATGTGGCTTCGATCAGGCCTGTTTCTTTTCCAGTCTCAGACTGGATTACCTGTTCCTTGCTCTCTCCACTCTAGACACAATGGCATTCTGAGGTCTTCAAATGCACCATACTCCTTCCTAACTCAAGACCTTTGCAGACATGCTATATGGCTAGCACTGTTCTAAGTGCTTTATATGTATTAACTCATTTAACTCTCATAAAAACTCTATGAAGCAGGTACTATTATTATTGTTTCTGTTTTATAGATAGGGAAACTGAGGCACAGAGAACGTGCCCAGGGTACATAGCTAGTGAGGTATAGAGACAGGATTTGAACCCGGGCAACTTGGCTGCATTGTCAATACTCTTTCCCATTATACTTTGATACATACACTAGTGTGCTTTGCAGGTGGCTCAGTGGTAAAGAACCTACCTGTTAAGCAGCAGATGCTGATTTGATCCCTGGGATAGCAAGATCCCCTGGAGAAGGAAATGGCAACCACTCCAGTATTCTTGCCTGGGAAATCCCATGGATGGAGGAATCTGGTGGGCTACACCCCAGGGGTCACAGAGAGTTGGACACAACTTAGTGACTAAACAACAACATGCATTTCTTCTCTCTGGAATCTTCTTCTTTCTTTTCTGCATAGATGATTCCTACTTCGTCTTTCAGATCTCAGCTCAAACATAGTTACCTCAGGGAATCCTTCTTCTCAGAGTAGATACTTAACAGAAGATCCTGTTCATACTTTCACAGTGCCCTGTAGTACACTATTTCAGTTTATAATACATTGGTATGATTGTGTGCTTAATGTTTGTTTGTCTCTCCCACTAGGAGAGTCCCATGAAGGCAGAAACTGTCTTCTTTGCTCAACAATATATTCCAGCACAGTACCTGGCACGTAATAGTGTTTGGTAAATATTTATTGTTGGAATGGATGAACAAATAAATGACCAGGAAGAAAAGCATTTCTGGCAATGGGAGTACACATAAAAGCAAACAAAGCAGCAGCACTGAATAAGGTACCTTATAATTAAAGGGATTTTGTAAACAGGTAAATTACTTATATTTTCTATAGTGAACCTTAAGAGGAAGGAAATAAAGGACAATAAAAGGAAGGAAGACAACAGATTAAATGAGTTGTAATTATCACTGAGGAGGAAGCGAGAGATGGAGTGAGCACTAGACTGCTGAGAAACACTAGATTCCCACTGGGAAGAGTACTATACCAAGAAAAGCTGACCTGCCAAGGGGGTCAATCTCGCTACCTGCTACTCTGCTAGTGCTATTGAGCTGTTGCACAGTCATACTGATACCACCACAAATTCATGTTCCTAGTCAGCTACTTCTTCCATTTCCAAGACTTTAAGCCTTCTGAGGTCTCTTCAATCCCTTGATGCTATCATCTGCTTGACTGCTCTTAGAAAATGAAGAGAAGAAAATTTTCTTCTGCTTTGAGAAGAAAATGGTCATCAGGCTGAAAATCGCTCAGTTTCCCTTCTTGTTTATCTAAATTAGTGTCAATGTATCCTTCCTATTCTAACCTCTTTTCTTCTAGTCTTATGGGCAGGTATCCCCTCTACTGTCTAAGGTGAAGCCCTCTTTATTTGTGCAGAGGATCTTAACTAAAAGAAAACACCTGATCAACTCATTTATACTCTCAGTCTCTCCAAGTCTATCCCAACCAGTCTCTGGTTCTTTCATATGTTCAAGTCTCTTCCATATTTAAAAAAAAAAATCCATAGATTTATATCCCTTGACCCTTGACTACCAGCTACTATCTTCTTTTATCTTGCCTTCTTGAAAGAAGAGCCTACCAACTTCCTCCACTTCCTTGTCTAGCATTCACTGTCCATCCCATCGCAATCTGCTCCTATCATTCCCCTGACCCTCTTCTCACTGCAGTCATCAATAGCTCTCTGGCTGATTAAAAAAAAAAAATCAATGGACCTTTTTAATCCTTATCTTTACACTTCTTTATAAATAGCCCTCCTTGAAACTTTCTTCCCTTGTCTTTCATGAACCACTGATTTTCTTCCTACCTCTTTGCTCTTTCTTCATCTCCCTTGTTGTCGGCTCTCCTTTCCCCCTTCCTTAAATACTGCTGTTAACCCTGAGTTCTATCTAGCCTTCGTCTCTCTTCTTGGCCATTTGCTCACTCAGCAAATGTAAGTGCCTTTAACATGCCAGGCACTCTTCGATTTCATCTTTGTAACATCATGTACCATCTAAATTCTCACTTTTGTTGCTTAGTCATGTCTGGCTCTTTGCAACCCCAAGGACTACAGCATGCCAGGCTTCCCTGTCCATCACCAATTCCTGGAGCTTGCACAAACTCATGTCCATGGAGCCGGTGATGCCATCCAACCATCTCATCCTCTGTCATCCCCTTCTCCTCCTGCCTTCAATCTTTCCCAGTATCAGGGTTTTTTCAAATGAGTCAGTTCTTCACATCAGGTGGCCAAAGTATTGGAGCTTCAGCTTCAGCATCAGACCTTCTAATGAATATTCAGGACTGATTTCCTTTAGAATGGACTGGTTGGATCTCCTTGCAGCCCAAGGGGCATTCAAGAGTCTTCTCCAACACCATAGTTCAAAAGCATCAGTTCTTCGGTACTCAGCTTTCTTTAAGGTCCGCCTCTTACATCTATGCATGACTACTAGAAAAATCATAGCTTTGACCAGACAGACCTTTGTTGGCAAAGTAATGTTTCTGCTTTTTAATATGTTGTCTAGGTTTGTCATAGCTAAATGCTGACATACAAATCTGTATCTTCAGACCTCTCTACATTAAACCCACATACCCAGCCATGTTTGAATAACTATACTTAGATGTCCCTCAAGAGCTTAAAACTCAAAATGCCCAAAACTGAATTTCATCATTTCCATTTCCCTGCCTGACCCCTATTTTCCTCCTAAATTCCCTGACTCAATGATTGTTACTACCATTTATTCAGTTGCCCAAGCAAAAAACCTGGGGATCAACTTTTATTCTCCCTACCTACCCTTTCACATCAAATCTGTAGCCACATGGCAATCCACTCCAGTATTCTTGCTTGGAGAATTCCATGGACAGAGAAGCCTGGTGGGCTACAGTCTGTGGGGTCGCAAAGAGTCGGACACAACTGAGTGGCTAACACACAACACACATACATTCTACCTCCTTGTTTTTTTTTTTGTTTGTTTGTTTCTATCAATAATTTGTCCCCCTTTCTTTATCTCGACTGCTTCTGTCTTTAGTTCAGGCCATAGTGTTTATTATAATTCTTTAACCAATCATATAAGGACCTTTGGGATCTGACTCCTGCATACCTCTCTTGCCCCATCTCTCACTGCTCACTTCTTTATCAGTGAAATATCCAGTCCCACCCTCTAATCTTAAATATGACCAAAAAACATGTTCATAGGAGTTACTTTAACATGTCTTCATACTAACAGAATGCTTAACCAACATCTCTAAAGTCCTGGTGGAGAAAAAGCTGAGAAACAGGAGCTCTATCATTCCACTCACATACTTGTAATTTTCCCCATCAAATGTTAAGTCCCTTCTACCTGTTGCTTCAGATGATTAAGTTCAGCTGTCTGGGGATCAATATTAACAACAGGTTTGTTCTTGATTTTTCTTGCTCTGTCAGCATAACGAAGAGTGTTTAATGTTTCCTCTAGATTGGAGTCAGCAGGACTCACACAGGCTATCATAAGAGTGTGGCTATTACCTCCTAGAGAATCTGAAAAAGAATAATGGAAGGAAATGAAAACCAACAAGTAGGACACAAGCAAAGCTGTCCACTGGGTTGGAGACTTCAATCTCAGAGCTGTAAGAAAATAATTCTTAAGTATCTACAAATTTCCTATTGCATCAATATAAAAACATAAAGAATTTGTGTTGTGTAAAATGATATAGTTTAGCATCCTATTGCATGTATCCTCCTTAAGTGAGACTGTGACGTCAGCAGTTAATCAGGTTAAAACAACCAGGGCCTGGGCCAAGTAAGTTAGCAGCCACTATTAGGATTAAACATTCTTTGGATGCTTCCTCTAGGTAGATTTTAACTCTTTAGGGAATTTTGCTTGTCAGCATTAATAAATACAGTAAGCAAGTTCATTTCCAGATACAAAGTGCTAAGTACAGTTGACACTACAGATTTTTTTGGCTCTCAAATCCATATATGAAGACATTTTTCCATTACCTTAGAAGCCTGCTTGCCAACAGGTCTCTCTCCTGTTTATCAATTGGACAGCTCTGTATGTAATAGTCCAAAAATCTGGCTTTTTATTAATATCTGTCCTATCTTTGCATTCTCATCACTATCATTCTAAGTTACTCTCTTATTTTTTAGAGGCACTTTGGGCTTACCTTGAAGCAGTCGAGTCAACTTGGAATCTCTGTAGGGAACAAAGCCACCCTTTTTGTCATCTCCAAGAGCACTGATTACATTTCCCAAGCATAGGAGGCCTCGGTTAATATTAATACCTAATAGTTGGAAAGAAAATTTAAATTGCTTGGTAACATCTAACATATACCTATCATGAGAAAGAGAAACAAATAAAGACCCCATAGAATTATTAATTCAGCAATCTTAAGGAAACCTCTTAATCCTGTTCACTTTTCCGAGAGAGTCTTTTTTTTTCCCAAACAGAAAGCTCTATATAAAAGAAAAATATTATTTAAAAATCTTTAGTGTTCTTATCAAATATTCTTATGCTCTTTGAAAAACACACCATATTTTCCCTAGGTGGTATGGGTAGAAATGAATAAACATAATACTGGTAGAAGCTGGTGATGTCCACTTTGATATTTTACTTTCTTTCCATCTCTTCCTCTTTCAAACAGTTGGTCTTCCAGTTAAACAAAGTTTAAAGGGCAAAGATGAAAGCACAATTAAGTCAGTTGGCACTTCTTGCCCTTTTCCATGGAAACAAAGCAGACAGACAGATAACAGATCACCATGACAACAAGCACTTGTATAGTTATTTACTTTTTATACTTTCCTCTTGTTGCTTCAAATAGAGTAAACATTCTTCCACTTCTTAAATTCCAAGGTTTACTTTTTAAACATTGTAATAATCTCTGAGGTCCCTTGAAAGCCCCCATGGTTATGTTTATCTTGAAAAGTCTATATAGTATAATGATTACAGTCATGGAAAGTCTATATAGTATAATGGTTAAATGCATGGGCAATGGTGGCTAGGTTCTAATCCTGGCTTTGTCACTAACTAGTTATGCAAGTTTGGGTAAGTTCTACAGAAGGGGGCAAATCTATCCACTTCATAGGTTGTGGTGGGGAGTTAATAAGATACCTTATATAAAACAAAGTTATATGATATATGGAGAAGGCAATGGCAACCCACTCCAGTACTCTTGCCTGGAAAATCCCATGGACAGAGGAGCCTGGTAGGCTTCAGTCCATGGGGTCACTAAGAGTCGGACACGACTGAGCGACTTCACTTTCACGCATTGGAGAAGGAAATGGCAACCCACTCCAGTGTTCTTGCCTGGAGAATCCCAGGAACGGGGGAGCCTGGTGGGCTGCCGTCTATGGGGTTGCACAGAGTCGGACACGACTGAAGTGACGTAGCAGCAGTTGCATATGATATATAAATGGCATCATGATTGTTAGTACTATTCTACTTATTCAGCCACTGGACTCCCTTATAGGTCTATAAGATCTACATAACAACTGTATCTATAAGTTCCTTAACTCCAAAATTCCTCTCTGACTGCATCCTACTACCATCCTTCCGTTTCTTTCATGGATGCTGTTCTTCACCCTTATTGTGGCTACAAATTTACTGACACTCTTTCTCTTTTTCGCTGCACCACACGGCATACAGGATCTTAGTTCCCCGACCAAGGATCGAACCTGCACCTGCTGAAGTAGAAGCGTGGAGTCTTAACCACTGGACCAGCAGGGAAATACCAACTGACTCTTTCTAATACCCTTGGTAGATCATCTTTCCTGGGCTTTAAACTACCTATTCTGAACCCTGCAGTCATTTCAGTTATACTTTGCCAAGCACTCATTAAACCCATGACCTTCTGCCATTCCCACCATGTCAATTCCCAGGCCTAGGTTAAACCAGCTGTGTGTGTGTATGTGTGTGTGTGTGTGTTTGCGCATGCACATGTGTGCTTCTCTCTACACTGCAATGCTGAAGAAAGTTACATAATCAAATGGACTGGATTCATCCATTATAAAACATGCTATCTGACCTTGGCTGAACCCTTGGTCAATTGACCATCTTCTCTTCTTCATTCTTCCTTCACCATGGCAGCTATTCTAAACACTCATCATTTCCAAGACTGGAAATCTACCTTCACTCTATTAGTATATGATTTCAACAAATACATTATGGTGGTCAGTTCTTCACAAGGGCTCCCTAACCTCCCCTCTCCTCACTTCACAGTCTTTCTTTGCCATTACTGATTCCTCTGTTGTTCTCCTTGTTTCAGCAGGAAATAACTACCTTTATTTTCCCTTCAGAAGCCTCTGCTGGTGTTTCTATTCCCTTAATTTTCCCAGGGACCCTGGATCATTCAATCTTCCACCTCCCTCTAAGATCTTCAAGTTATTTTCCCCTTACGAATTCCTTCTTTTCAGTTTATTCACATGCTCAAACATCCCAATATATAAGGCTGAGTGCCAAAGAACTGATGCCTTCAAACTGTGGTGCTGGAGAAGACTTGAGAGCCTTTTGGACAGCAAGGAGATCAAACCAGTCAATCCTGAAGGAATTCAATTCCTAAAGGAAATCAATGCTGAATACACTGAAAGGACTGATGGTGAAGCTCCAATATTTTGGCCGCTTGATGTGAAGAGCCAACACACTAGAAAAGACCCTCATGCTGGGAAAGATTGAAGGCAAGAGGAGAAGGGGACGACAGAGGATGAGATGGTTGGATGGCATCACCGACTCCATGGACATGAGTTTGAGCAAACTCCAGGAGAAGGTGAAGGACAGGGAAGCTCGGCATGCTGAAGTCCATGGGGTCGCAGAGTCAGACATGACTGAGCAACTAAATGACGACGATGAAAATAAAAACAGTTCCCTCAAGCAACCATCTCTTTCTTTTCCTGTTACTGCCATTTTCCAGGGCCATTTATCCCATCCAGGATGTGAAGGAGATCCTGCTGAGATTGATCAAACCTCACCATTGCCTGTACTAATCCTCATATTAGTTCAGTTCTTTCTCTTCTTACACCTTTTAGCCAAACAGAACATTGTGCCATCTTATAGGCCCATATCCCATCTGGGATGTGAAGGAAAGACTGCTGAGATGTGTCAAACCTATTAGGCAAAATGTCCATCTATTACTTAACAGGATCAACAACAAAAGCCCAGACAAGCCATGAGAAGAAATTATGGGTACTGTGATCTAAGCAAGAAGTATAGACTTAAGAATAAAAAGGCTGAATTTTTTCTTCAAATGAGAGTTGGGGTTTTGGAATAGAAAGGAGCAAGGGAAATGAATGTCTCTCTGGAAAGGCAGGTGGCACAGTCGAGAAGATTAGGGGGAAAAACAGAAGTAATATGATAGTACAGATACACTCTGCATAGTCAGAGAGAAAGGGAATGATCTGTTACTGCAATTGGTCACAAGACTTAAAGGAGTAACTACTGAGAGGTGATAGGGTGAAAAGGAACTTAATTGGGAGACAGAATCTTAGCTCAAACTCTGCCTCTGGTACTTATCAATGTGTATGAACTTGGACAAGTCACTAAAACTTTCCTTTTATCCATAAAACAGGTGTAATACATACCTTACTTACCTCATGAGGCTATAAAAATCAAATGTGATCTATAAAGTGCTATCCACATGTAAGTTATTATTAATAGGATAGAGAAACTTAGATAATGTAGTTGTTTGCTAAGTTACATGACACTGAAAGCAGAGCACCCAATATAGTCCTTATCTATTCTCACGACAATTTCTTCAGCAAAAGGATACTGCAAGAAAGAAATGGCTGCTTTGGCCTTCAAGTTGACACACATGGAAGAACTGACAATGTAAGTGAAATGATGAGAATCTGGTTGTAGGGGACTGAGGTGCAGGGTCAAATATCAGTACACTAGATGTTAAGAGATTTCTAAAACTCAGGGGGAAAGAGAGTTATGCTTCTGGTACCGAAAGTCTAAAGGGGGAAAAGTATGAAAGGCTTTCAAAAAATAAAACTGTAATTATTTAGACACACATTATTCCAATAAAAATTGATATAGCTTCACAGGAATCAATGTAACAAAACCGCATACAAAAAGAACACAGAGAACATTAGACGAAGTTCTGTTCAAACATAGGAGACTGACCATCAGCATTTCTTTCCCCCCTAAGATACCATTAAAAGGAATTTAGAAACTGATAACCCATAAGATCACAGAGCACAGGAGAGGAAATACCAACAGGCAAGAGATTTCAATGTTTTTAGAGTACAGATGAAGAGCAATAACTGACTCAGCAAATCTAAAGTGCCTGCAAAGGGACAATAATGATGATGACAGGGATAATAACAGCTAAGTTTATATAGTGTTTACTATAAGCCAGATACTGTTCTAGGAACTTTATACATATTACCTCACTTAACCCTCACAGTGGTCCCATAAAGTGTGCATAAAGCATGATTATCCTTGTGTCAACAGATACGAGAGCTGAGGCACAAAGAGGTTAGGTAACTTGCCTAAGGTCACATAGCTAACAAGTGGCAGAGTCAGGATTCAAATGGAGGCAGTTGGGCTTCAAAGTCCATGATCCTAACCTCTATGCTCTACGGAAATGAGCTTATTTGCTCCCTTAGAGGCACCAGGTACCTTGGAAAGAGGAGAGACTTGAGGCTGAAAAGATGGGGTTGGTAGAAACTATATTTAAAGAAATCTTGAACTCTCAAGTCTTCCCTCCAGAGCCATGTGACTACTGTATCCCCCATTCTCAATCATTCCTAGTCTACTTAATGGGGTAGACTTTCCAAATACCCGCCCACTAAATGTTGGTATTCTCTTTGGACTGTCTTAAGCTTTTTGCTTACTATATGCATTCTTCCTGGGTTATCTCATCTTTGCCTAGAGTTCCAATAAATATCTGTATTAATGACTCCCTCAAATCTGCATCTCCAAACCAGACCTCTTTCCTATTGTCCAAAGCTATATTTTATCTGCTAACTGAATAACCTCCAGTGGGCTGTGCACACATGACATTGCATAACACAGACTTAAACAACACAGAATTCATCTTTCAGTGCAAACCTATTTCACTTCCAGCACTGTTCCTTTTCATTGTCTCACCGTCTAACCAGACACCCAACAAACAGCAAATCTGAGATATCCTGGACTCTCCCACTTTTCTCACCTCATACATTCAAGTCCTTTTCATCATTTAGTGAATATGTTCAATATTCTAGGCACTGTGCTAGGCATTAGAGATACAAAGATGAATAAGTCACAATCCCTACTTTCAAAGAGTTAAAAATATAAAGGGAGAGAGACACACCAACAAAAAATATTGCAAATATAATATTAAAGGAAAAGATAAAGATAGTAAAAATGAGTTCTCATAGTAGGGACTGGGAATTGAAAATTTGAGCTGAATTGTGAAGAATGACTAGGACAATGATGCTAGAGGAGGGAAGAGTAGGAAAAAAGAATGTAAGGGCATTCCAGGCGGAGAAGTAACATATGTCAAGGCACATATTTGTGAGAGAGGGCATCATACATTTAGGAACTACAGGTAGTTCAATAGGAAAACAGTGCAAGTTACGAAGTAAATAGTAACAAATAATGAGGCCAGAGGACAATTAGGGGCAGATCATAAACACCATATGTCATGCTCAGGTATCTGTATTTACCCTGTAGAGCAGCGGTTTTCAAATTGTGTTCCTCAGAACCTTATGGATACTTCAGGGACCCACAAAAATACTGCAGAGTTTGTGTAACTGTAGTTTGAATTTTGTTTGAAAAATTATTTTTATTGTGGTAAAATATATGTAACATAAAATGTACCATTTTAACAGCTTTTAAGTGTACAGTTCAGTGGCATTAAGTACATTTACAATGTTGTGCAACCATCACTGCTATTTAAAATTATTTTAACTATTTTAAATAAAACTGCATTCAAATGGCTCATTCTAATATGCTATAAAGCAAATCTTAACACGCTGGAGTCTGCTGACACATAATCTTGTACAGCAAGGTTAATTAATTTTTCTGCAGTCTTTGAATATACCTCTGTTATTTGTACATATGTTTGAATTTTTTGCAAATGTGTAATTTCAAGTTGTAGCTGTGCACGAGACTTTTGCCCAGTTTACCTGCACACTCACAGAAAATTGTACAAATAATTGTACCACTGTAGCACATGAGCTTGTACTGAAACACCAGACAGAGGCAGTTACTCAGTTCATGTGCTCATCACATTTCCATAGTCAGTTGTGTGGCACCAAATGAATATGGAACTCAACATGTTACGATATGCTATTAAAGACAGTTTCACAATCTAAGTAGCCACTGATGGATGAATGAATAAAGAAAATGCGGTACACACACACAGGAATGTTATTCAGCCACCAAAAAGAAGATCTTGCCTTTTTTAACATGGATGGACCCTGAGGGCATCATGCTGAGTGAAATAAACCAGACGGAGAAAGACAAACATTGTATGTCCTTACTTATATGTGGAATATAAAAAACCTGAACTCATAGATAGAAAGAGAGTAGAATGGTGGTGGCCAGAGGCTGAGAGGCAGGGGAAATAGGGAGATGTTGGTCAAAGCTACAAACATCCAGCTATTAGATGAGTAAGTTCTGAGATTTTACATACAGCATGGTGACTATAATCAACAGTACTGTATTATGTACTTGATGGCTGTTAAGAGAGTAAATCTTTTTTTAATTAAAACATTTTTATTGAGATAACATTGGTTTATAATAATATATGTTCCACACACACAAGATTGCACTTCTACTTCTATATACACTATAGTGTGCTCACCATTAAAATTTTACTTTTCATCCATTACCACACAGTTGATTCCCTTTATTCATTTCATCTCTCCCTGACCCCCTTTCCCTCTGGTAACCACTACTCTGTTCTAAGGGAGTAAAGTTCAAATGTTATCACCACACACACACAAAAAAATGGTAATCATATGAGGAGATGGAGGTGTTAACTAACCTTATTATGGTAATCATTTTGAAATAAATACATGTGTCAAATCATCACATTGTATAACCTAAACATAATATATGCTATAAGTCAAGAATATCTCAATTAAGCTGGGGAAAAAGGATGAAATGCAATAGTGTATATGAAGCACTTAGCCAATGGCAGCCAAAAAAAGATGATTTCAGGGCTTCTTGTAAGCTTTGTGAGTGTCTTGTCAGACATTAATGGTTATTATATAACATTCAGGAAATATATCGTTAGTGATCCAACATTTAATTTAAATGTCCTCGAAGCTCCTAGATCAGTTTAATAATTGAAGAGACTGTATAATTCACAATTATGTCCTATCACTTCTCATCGAAGCTCCTAGATCAGTTTAATAATTGAAGAGACTGTATAATTCACAATTATGTATTAGTATGAATCAGGATTTTCTTGATAACGTATGACAAGAAAAAATTATATACAAAACCTTAAATAAGATTGTAGTTGTCATCTAAAATCCCCATCATGTCATGTACTAAGAACTAAGAATGTTCATTGGAGCCTAGTGTACAAAAGTCTGGAACCAACCTAATGTTCATCAATAGGGAAATGGTATAATAAATACAATGGCACATCTATACAATATATGGACATGAAAAAGAACACAGTAGAGGTGTATATGCTAATATGGAACAATCTCCATAAATAAAGAGTAGATTAGAAGAGAGTACATAGAATGCTTCCACTTAAATAGAGAGACTGTCTAAACACCTAGACAAGGGATCTGGGGAGAGAGAAAAAAATTTTTTCTTTATACTGCATTAAAAATATTTATTTTGAAATAATTATAGATTTACAGGAAGCTGCAAGAAATATGTACAGCAAGGTCTTGTATGCCATTCACTCAGCCTCCCCCAATGGTAACATCTCTCATAACCATAGTACAATAATCAGCAAAGGGAAATTAACATAAGCACAATCCCCAGATGTTAGTTTTTGTATATACTCTGTGTATGCGTATAGTTCTGTATAATATCACATGTATAACTGTGTATAGTTGTGTATAATGTCACATGTATAACTTCATGAAATGATCACTGAAATCAAGATACAGAACTTTTCTATCATCTTAAGGGTCTCCTGTACTACCCTTTCTAGGCACACTTACCTCTTCACACTCCAATCCCTACACCCTGACAACCATTAATCTTTCTCACCTACAATTTTGCTAGTTCAACAATGTATAAATAGCACATATAGTGTATAACCTTTTGAAACTAGCCCCTTATTTTTTTCACTCAGCATACTAATAATAATCCATCCAAGGAGTCTGTTTCAAAAGTTCATTCTTTTTTACTGCTGAGCAACTTCACTTTCACTTTTCACTTTCACACATTGGAGAAGGAAATGGCAACCCACTCCAGTGTTCTTGCCTGGAGAATCCCAGGGACGGGGGAGCCTGGTGGGCTTCCGTCTATGGGGTCACACAGAGTCGGACATGACTGAAGTGACTTAACAGCAACAGTATTACATAGTGTGGATGTACCACAGTTTGTTTAACCATTCATTTACCTGCTGGTAGACATTTGAGATGCTTCCAGTTTTTGGTTATTACAATAGAGCAGCTATGAACATTTATGTACAGGTTTTTGTGTAAACATTCACTTTCTCTGGAATAAATGTTCAATAGTGCAATGTATGAGAAATTCGATTTCACCACATTCTTGCCAGAATTTGGTATTTTTTCTTTTAGTTATTTTGAGAGGTATGCAGTGTTCTTGTGGTTTTCACTTGTATTTGGTTAATGACTAAGGATGCTAAACATCTTTTCATGTGCTTACTGCCATCTTCTCTTACTGCCATATTCTCTTCAATGTAATATCTGTTTGTGTCTTGCTCATTTTCTAGTTGTATTGCTTTTTATACTATTGAATTTTGAGAGTTCTTCATATATTCTAGATACAAGTCCTTTGTTAAATGTATTGCATTTTTTACCATGAACAATTTCATGTTATACAAGTGAATATAAAGAAAGAAACTGTGATAATAAAATAGCTGTAATATTCTTATTGCTTGAAGATTGACCTACTCAATGTTATATATCTGAACTTACAAAATAAATTAATGTGAATTTCAAATGTTTCTTAATTTATTTCAACCGTGAGAATTTATGACTTCATTTTAAAAACAGTTCCTCTGCTTTAAAAGGAAGGCAGATTAACAACATCTGTTGTAGATGATGGACACAAATGAAAGGTTTTGAAGAGGGCATAAACATGATCAGATTTAGAAATATTGTTTTAGTAGTCATTTGGAAGGTAGATTTGGGAGTTAAAAAACTGGTGTTTAAGAAACTATTTAGGAGGTTATTTTAATAGTTCAGCTGAGAGATCGTTAAGGACTGGAACCATGGGAGAGGAACAAAGTCTTGAGAAGTTAAAGGTGTTTAAGACATAAAAATGACATAACCAAGAGACTTTTTGGATGCGGGAGACAAGAAAGAGAATGAATACAGCATGTGCTCATATTTCAGGAGTAGGGCAGATATTCATATATCTGGCCAGTCAATGGTTATAGAACACCTACTGTGTGTCAGGCACAGTGCTTAGCACAGGTGGCAAGAAAATACCAACTGGTCTCTCCCTTCAAGGAACTCAAAATTTAACAAGAAAAGAAGACAAATATAATTACAATAAAAAGAGAGAATGCTGTGAGACTCAGGCTAACAATTGACTGAGAAGGGAGATAATCTTTTATATATCATGAAAACGCTTTGGATTAGTCTTTTAGGTAAATTAATTTGTCAAAATTCAGCTAAGATACACTTAAAATTTGTGCTTTTCATTGTAAAGTTTACATTAAAAAATCTACTCAAATATTAAACTTCAGTTAATAATACATAAGCTTGGCAGATTAATGTCAATGTGTGGCAAAACCAATACAATAATGTAAAGTAATCAGGCTCCAATTAAAATAAATAAATTAAAAAAAAAGAATTTGGGAGGAAGTGTACTAATATATGCAATTTATTTAAAAATATTTAAAAAAAGAATGTAGATTAATAAGTAGATAAATGGACAGATATATAATAAAGGAAATATGCTGCTAAGTAACTTCAGTCGTGTCCGACTCTGTGCGACCCCACAGACATCAGCCCACCAGGCTCTCCTGTCCCTGGGATTCTCCAGGAAAGAACACTGGAGTGGGTTGCCATTTCCTTCTCCAATGAGTGAAAGTGAAGTCGCTCAGTCATGTATGACTCTTCGCGACCCCATGGACCGCAGCCTACCAGGCTCCTCCAACCATGGGATTTTCCAGGCAAGAGTACTGGAGTGGGCTGCCATTGCTTTCTCCAAAAGGAAATATACTAAAATATTAATGATGGAATCCAGATGCTAGATGTAGAAATGTTCCTGTATAATCTTTGTTGTCTCTTGAAAATTTGAAAGTGTTAGGAAAAAACAGTATGGGAGCATCAACTGATGGAAAGACTTCAACCCAAGAAAGGTTTTATAGATGGGTGACATCCAAACTGTGAACTGAAATATTAGTAGGAACTACCAGTCAGATCAAAGGGAGAAAAAACTCAGGCATTCAGTGAGGGCCTATGACAATATGTCAGGCACTATGCCAGGCCCTAGGGGTTCAAAGATGAATAAGACCTAGTTTCCACTTTTGACTGGCTTGCTGTCTACTGGGAGTCAGGCAAGGAGATGGCTATAGTACAGAGTTGGGATAGTGTTAGTGTAGGAAAGAAGCAAGCACTAGATGCAGGGGTTGGGGGTGGGAGAAGTTGGAGGCGGTCAAAGAACTGGAGGTTGTTCAAGGGGATGATACTGGAGCTGAGTAGTGAAGGGTGAAATAGAATAAGCCCGTGAAGACAGGGGGAAGGCATTTTTGGCAGAGGGAGCGGGATGTACAAAGACGCATGGATGAGTGAGAACTTAGCACACTTAGTGGCTAAGCAGACTGACAGAGGGTTGGGGAGAGAAGAAGCTAGTCAGGCAGGCAAGGCTGGAGCACAAAGGCCACGCCAAGTGCCTGGTACAAAGTGAGGAGCTCTGGGAAGAGCTCTAAGAAGGGCTATCCAGTTTAGGGAGAGCATTCTGGCTGCTGGTTGGGAGATAACTTGAACAGGTGCCTAACTGAAGATAAGGAATTCAGTTAGAAAGCTTGCTATATGCTAATGATGAAGGCCTGAATGAAGGTAGTGGTAGAAAGGATAAAGAAAAGAAAGTGACTTGAGAGATGAGAAAGTAAGACTGACAGGACTTGGTGACTGATGGAACTGGGAGGAGGAGTCAGAGTGAAGGAAGACTGTGAAACTATGCCCTGGTTTCTGGCTTAGGTGACTGGGGGAATGCTGATATTACTGAACACAGGCAATGGAGGGACAGGTTTAACAGAGGCAGGGAGGGATGAGGAGTTCAGCTTTAGACACGTGACATGGGAGGCACCTGTGGGACATTCATGAGATACCCCATAGGCGAATACATTTACAGGCTGAAATGTTGATGCAAGATATGAGCTGGAGACAGAGGTTTGGGATCAGCAGCCTATGGGTAGAAGCTATAAGCATCTAAGTGTTGAGATAATTTAGGGTGGTGTGGAGGTGGCAATGTGAGGGGCTTGAACAGTGGGAAGAGAAAGAAAAAAATCCCAGGCAGAACCTGGGCCATGTTTCAATTACAGGAAGGTAGAAGAAGAGGAGCCTGAGAAAGAGACCTCAGAAAAGTAAGAGGAAGGGCTTCCCTGGTGATCCAGGGGTTAAGTATCTGACGTGCAATGCAGGGGACACTGGTTCTATCCCTGGTCCAGAAAGAAGCAACTGAGCCCATGTGCCACAACTATTGAGCCTGAACTCGAGAGCCCTTGAGCCACAACTACTGAGCAATCATGCTGCAGTTACTGAAGTCTGGGTGCCTAGAGCCCATGCTCCACAACAAGAGAAGCCACTGCAATGAGAAGCCAGGCACCACAACTGGAGAGTAGCCCCCTCTCACCGCAGCTAGAGAAAAGCTCGCGTAGCAATTAAGACCCAGTGCAGCCAAAAATAAAAATAAATAAATAATTTTAAAAAAGAAAGAAAGAAAAGTAAGAGGAAACCCAGGAGAGGGTAGTGTCACAGATCTAAGGGAGGAAAGAGACTGTCCAGAAGAAGGGGCAGGGTGTCAGATATAATGGAGTCACCAAGTAAGAGGAGGACTGAAAAGAGCCTAATGGATTCAGTTATTCAGGTCACTGGTTGATCTTGGGAGGGACAGTTTCAATGGGATGAGGATGGAGGGCTGCCAAAAAAGCAGAGTGAAAGGAAAAGGGAAAAGAGCAGTAGTGTGAGGAGGATAAAGGATTTTGTTTGTTTTAAAATGGGAGAAACACATTGGTATGTTTCTATGCTGAGGGGGGAAAGCCAATACAAGTACCACAGTGCAAAGATCTGAAACAACAGTACTGTTTGGAAAGCAGGGAGTAGAGATTGCTATGGCTAGATCCCTGTAGTTTATGGGGAAGTGGTGAGAGATGAAGCTGGAAATACAGAGGGGCCAGAAAATGACCAGGTGGCTCCCTGGTCGTACAGAATTTCAGAGAAGAAATACATTAGAAGATAAAATAGTTATAAAAAGTGACATCAAAAACCCAAGACTTAAGTTGGACCTTGAAAGATAGCTATGGTGCAGATAGTTTGATGGGGAATGGAGAGAATGACTTCAGCGTGGGAGAGAAAGGGAGACAGCTGTGATGTGTACACAGAAGCCAGAAATAGCAGGGCATGTTGTGGAGGCCATGTAGCTGGAGTAGAGAGCGTGGGCAGAGAAGCTGTGAAAGGCAGATGAGGAGGTAAACTGGAACCAGGGTACAAAGGTTTGGAAGGCCTAGATATAGTTTTTAGAATTCATCCTATAAGCAGTGATGTGTCACTTAGTTTCTAAGCAGAGGAGGTGCCATGCACAAAGTGGTATTTTAAGGAGATATTTAGATATGATATTTAGAAAGAAAACATCCTCAGAGTGACAGTGTTAGTCCCCAAGTGTGTCGGGAAAGGCATGGACTTCGCAGAGGCAGCAGGAAGACTGGAAGTGGGTGAATCGTGGCAATATTGCTAAGGAAGAACTAACAGCAGGTGATGGGTACTCATAACTAGTCAAGGAAATCATGCTGAGTGCAATAATTAGCATATTATTAAGAACAGAAAGAAACAAAAGAAACCGAAAAGGAGTAGTTTGAGTTAAGAAAAGAACTAGGAGAGTGAGGATTCACAAACAAGAAGAGTTTCAAGATGGATATGTTCAAGTGTCAATGCCACAGAGAAGTCAGGTAAGATGGACACTGAAAAGAACCAATTCATTTTGGCAATTAAGATATCACTGGTGATCTTTAACACGGTGGTTTTAGCAAGGTGGGTATAGATTACAGAGAGAGTGAATCAGATTACTAGATACAAAGCCAGTATTAAAAAATAAATTTTACTTCCATATACCAAAAACAAAGTTAGAATATAAAAATTTTAAAGATTATATTTATCCTGGTTACATGAATTTATTCAGTTTATGAGAATTCAGCAAGCTATTCGCTTGTGATATATGTACTTTTCTGTTTGTATATCATACTTTACTAAAAAGATTTTAAAACATCACTTTCAATAGAGTCAAAATACAAATTACCCAAGAATAGAAAAAAAGATGTATAGGAAAATTATTGAGAAATATTAAAGTCCTCAATAAGTGAGGAGATATACATAGATTTGGAAGACTTATTTACTTAATAGAACAGAGTACACAGAAACAGACCAAGGTATATTTGGGCACTTAATATATGACAGAAGTGGCACTGCTCATCAGAGGGAGAAGGATGGATTTTTCAATAAGTACTGCTAGGACAAATGGGTGTTTACGTGGAAAACGAAAATTGGACCCCTACATCATTCCATGATCATAAAATAGTTCCAGGTGAATTAAAGACTTAAATGTGAAGGCAAAATTGTGAAGCTTTTATTAGAAAGTACAGAATACCTTGGGGGTTCTGAAGGATTTCTTAAACAAGACATAATATAAAAGAATCATAAATGAAAAGAGAGTGAATGAACAAGCAAGAGATAAACAAGATATTAGCAAAACATGTGGGGTTGGGGAGGTTTGCAATAAATATAACTGAACAGTGACTTTCCTTGAGAACCCCATGAACAGTGTGAAAAGACAAAAAGATACGACACTGAAAGATGAACTCCCCAGGTTGGAAGGTGTCCAATATGCTATCGGAGGAGAGTGGAGAAGTAACTCCAGAAAGAATGAAGAAAAGGAGCCAAAGCAAAAACAACACCCAGTTGTGGATATGACTGGTGATGGAAGTGAAGTCCGATGTTATAAAGAGCAATATTGCATAGGAACCTGGAATGTTAGGTCCATGAATCAAGGCAAATTGGAAGTGGTCAAACAGGAGATGGCAAGATTGAACAATGACATTTTAGGAATCAGTGAACTACAATGGACTGGAATGGGTGAATTTAACTCAGATGACCATTATATCTCTACTGTGGGCAAGAATCCCTTAGAAGAAATGGAGTAGCCCTCATAGTCAACAAAAGAGTCCGAAATGCAGTACTTGGGTGCAGTCTCAAAAACAACAGAATGATCTGTTCATTTCCAAGGCAAACCATTCAATTTCACAGGAATCCAAGTATATTCTCCAACCACCAATGCCAAAGAAGCTGGCAAAGAAGTTGAACGGTTCTATGAAGACCTCTACACATGGACATCCCCAGATGGTCAATACCGAAATGAGACTGATTATATTCTTTGCAGCCAAAAATGGAGAAGCTCCATACCATTAGTGAAAATAACACCGGGAGCTGATTGTGACTCAGATCATGAACTCCTTATTGCCAAATTCAGACTTAAATTGAAGAAAGTAGGGAAAATCACTAGGCCATTCAGGTATGACCTAAATCAAATCCCTTACAGTGGAAGTGACAAAATAGATTCAAGGGATCAGAAATGATAGACAGAGTGCCTGAAGAATTATGGACGGAGGATAGTAACATTGTACAGGAGACGGTGATCAAAACCATTCCCAAGAAGAAGAAATGCAAAAAGGCAAAACTGTTGTCTGAGGAGGCCTTACAAATAGCTGAGAAAAGAAAAGAAGTGAAAGGCAAAGGAGAAAAGGAAAGATATATCCACCTAAATGCAGAGTTTCAAAAAAGAGCAAGGAGAGATAAGAAAGCCTTCCTCAGGGGTCAATGCAAAGAAACAGAGGAAAAGAATAGAATGGAAAAGACTAGAGATCTCTTCAAGAAAATTAGAGATACCAAGGAAACATTTCATGCAAAGATGGGCACAATAAAGGACAGAAACAGTATGGACCTAACAGAAGCAGAAAATATTAAGAACAGGTGGCAAGAATACACAGAACTATACAAACAAGATCTTCATGACCCAGATAACCATGATGGTGTGATCACTCACCTAGGGCAAGACATCCTGAAGTGTGAAGTCAAGTGGGCCTTAGGAAGCATCACTATGAGCAAAGCTAGTGGAGGTGATGGAATTCCAGTTGAACTATTTCAAATTCTAAAAGATGATGCTGTGAAAGTGCTGCACTCAATATGCCAACAAATTTGGAAAACCCAGCAGTGGCCACAGGACTGGAAAAGGTCAGTTTTCATTGTAATCCCAAAGAAGGGCAATTTCAAAGAATGCTCAAACTACCACACAATTGCACTCATCTCATACACTAGCAAAATAATGCTCAAAATTCTCCAAGTGAGGCTTCAACAGTACATGAACTGAGAACTTCCAAATGTTCGAGCTGGATTTAGAAAAGGCAGAAGAACCAGAAATCTAATTGCCAACATCCATTGGATCATTGAAAAATCAAGAGAGTTCCAGAAAAATATCTACTTCTGCTACATTGGCTATGCTAAAGCCTTTGACTGTGTGGATCACAACAAACTGTAAAATTCTTCAAGAGATGGGAAAACCAGACTACCTGACTTGCCTCCTGAGAAATCTGTATGCAGGTCAAGAAGCAACAGTTAGAACTGGACGTGGAACAACAGACTGTTTCCAAACTAGGAAAGGAGTACATCAAGGCTGTATATTGTAACCTTGATTATTTAATGCAGCCATGAAATTAAAAGATGCTTACTCCTTGAAAGGAAAGTTATGACCAACCTAGACAGCATATTAAAAGGCAGAGACGTTACTTTGCCGACAAAGGTCCACCTAGTCAAGGCTATAGTTTCTCCAGTAGTCATGTATGGATGTGAGAGTTGGACTGTAAAGAAAGCTGAGCGCTGAAGAACTGATGTTTTTGAACTGTGGTGTTGGAGAAGGCTCTTGATAGTCCCTTGGTCAGCAAGGAGATCAGTCCTGGGTGTTCATTGGAAGGGCTGATGCTAAAGCTGAAACTCCAATACTTTGGCCACCTGATGCGAAGAACTGACTGATTTGAAAAGACTCTGATGCTGGGAAAGACTGAGGGTAGGAGGAGAAGGGGACGACAGAGGATGAGATGGTTGGATGGCATCACTGACTCAATGGACATGAGTTTGGGTGGACTCCGGGAGTTGGTGATGGACAGGGAGGCGTGGCTTGCTGCAGTCCATAGGGTTGCAAAGTGTCGGACACAACTGAGCTACTGAACTGAAGAGTGACTAGAATGTACAGCATATAAAGAACTACTTTTTAAAATCAGTAATGAACAGAGTGATACAATAGAAAAATGGGCAAGAATAGAATAAGCCTTTAACAGAAAAGGAAATATACATGGGCAATAAACATATGCTAATGTGATCAACCATTCATCCAGGTAATGAAAATTAAAACCACAATGAAGTGTGCCACTCCACACACACTGAACTGGCAACTGTTTAAAATTCTGCTAAAACATGTGGAATATAACCACCTCAGGAATGTTGAGGAACATGGACTCTCACTGGAACACTTAGGAAGACAACTAGGTGTATATGTACCCTATGACCCAGTAATTCTACTTCTAGGTATACACCTTAAAAATTCTTACACATATGGATCAGAATACATGAACAAAAATGCATTGATTATAAGAACCAAAAACTGGAAACGGAAATATCCATCAACAGTAGAAAGAATAAATAGTGGTATAATTATACAATGGAAACTATACTGAAATGGAAATAAAAGAACTATGCCTATATGAACATATGAACCTTTTACACAATGTTGAATAGAAGATGTAAGACACAAAAGATTACATATACTACAATTCCACTTACATAAAGTATAAAAGTAAACAGAACTAAATTATGTTGTTAAGATAGGTATACACAAGCGGTACCACTATCAAGGAAAGCAAGGGAATTACTATCACAAGAATCAGGAGTATTTACTTTTAGAGAAAAGGGAGGGGATCGTGAGCTGTGAGGGCTGTATATGGGTGCTGGAAATATTTGTTTGCTTTTAATTTATTTATTTTAATTGGAGGCTAGTTACTTTACATTATTGTATTGGTCTTGCCATACATTGACATGAATCTGCCCCGGGTGCACATTTGTTCCCCATCTTGAACCCCCTCCTACCTCCCTCCCCATCCCTTCCCTCTGGTTGGAAATGGTTCTTTTTTTTTAAATGTTTTGTTTTTAACCTAAGTGTAAGTGCATGGGTGTTCACTTTATAATTATTAATAAACTATACACATGGTTTGTGCAATTTTCTGTAGGTATATCTCACCAAAAAATTTAAGAGTGATTCACACATGTTGCTAAGCAGTGTAAACATTTTTAAGGAGTTTAACTTTAAAGGGAAGCAGATACAGGAGAAATCAGGATTGAAGAAACTTGTGTATATATGTTTCCCAAAATATATGTACAAGAATATTCACAGCAGCACTATTCAATAGCTCCAGACTGGAAATTACTCAAATGCCTATCCAACAGTAGAAAGGAATAAACTGTAGAATGTGTATAATAATGAAAATGAATGAATACAACTACATGCAATAATATGGATGAATCTCACAAAAATAATGCTGAGTTAGGGTTACTAGATTTAGCAAAAGAAAAAAATACAGGATATCTAGTTAGTTAAATTTGAATTTCAGATAAATGATGAATCATTTTTAATATATGAATCCTCCATGCAAAATGATTCACCATTTATCTGAAGTTCAAATTTAACTAACCAACCTGTATTTTTTTTTGACAACCTTACATTGGATGAAAGAAGTCAGACACAAAGGTTACCCTCTGGGGAAGATAGAGACTGGAGGTGGGTATAGGTCATAATTCTAGGATGTTTATATACTGTTTCTTGATCTGGGTGTTAATTACATGGCTATATTCACTTTGTGAACATTCACCAAACTGTATAATTATGATTTGAGCACATTTCTATATGTATCTTATACTTCAATTAAATAATCTACCTGTTATCCATCTGTAATCTATTTATAACCTATCTGGCAGAAATCTGAAGATATTTTATACTCAAAGTCACAATAAAAAGTATGGATAAACTTGGGACTTCCCTGGCGGTCCAGTGGTTAAGACTCTGTGCTTCAAATGGAGGGGGTGCAGGTTTGATTCTGGTCAGGGACCTAAATTCCCATATGTTGAACTGCATGGCCAAAACAAAAAGTAGGGATAAACTTAACAAGAAATGTACAGCACCCACAATAACTAAAACGAGAGAAACACTTTGAATGGGTAATTTAATCCAAAATATAAATGGTCTATAAATATAAAAGTATGTTCAATTCATTCATAACTACGGAAATGAAAATGAGATACTATTTTTAATTTATCAAATTGGTAATACTTAGTAGAAAAGCGAGAAAACTTTAGAAAATGAATGATTTCATACCTTAATGGGAATTTAAAAATATAGATGGATTTTTAACAAGATGGTAGGTTAAAGACATCCAAGATTCCTTCTATTCCCAAGTTGGATCCATCTACTCTGCTCTTGAGCCAAGTAGGTACTGTGGTCAACCAAGAGAATGAGGTCACAAGATGGGTTTGAGACCTGAGAATAAGGGATGAAGCAGGATTTTTCACTTCTGGAACAGATGAGAGCTCTGGGCTACTGGCCTGTGGTCTGATGTAGGAGAGACAAAGTGCAAGAATGGGAACACTGCTTCCGGTGAAGGCTTGGCCTACAGGACTCTATTAACTACTATGGGAGAGTCAATATTGCCTATCAGAGTGCGCCAGGTTTTCCTGGATCAGAAAATGCTGAGAAGAAACTGAAGAGTTGGATTGGGTCCTCCCTATCTTGAGACAAGGACAGCACCCAGGGAACAAGAGTACAGAGAGGCCTCCTCTTGATCCCTCCCAAGAATGTGACAAGCTGAATGACAACATGCTTGCTGCTACAGTCCCGGCTCATGGGCAGAAACCACAGTGACTTTTCCATTCAACACAGCTGGCACTCCAGCATTAGACTTGAGCCCCAACGAGTGGACAAAGGAAAATAACAGCACACATAAGGAGACTGGGAAGTAAGTAAGAGGAATAAGCAGAATGCTTAGAATAGGGCTTTTATGAAATAGAGTTGCTGAAGGAAGCAGACAACTTGAGCTTAAAAAAGATCTCTCAAGGACATTAAAGTACAGCATAAAAAGGACTTCTGGAATTAAAAGAATGAGATACCTTTACCAAAACCAGTAGCAATTAACATTCCAAATATTAAAACACTAAAACTATTCCAATTAAAATCAGAAACTAGATTCTTTCCAAGGAAAACAGCTTTACAAGCTCAGGATGTATCCTTTGACATGTTTCTTACTAATAAACAAAAAAATAAGAGAATTAAAAAACAGAAATAAATTTTGGCAGAGAGATAATTTTCTTTTTACTGATATGATTTTATACTAAGAAAATCCAAGACTAGTTAAAAAAAACTTAGAACAGAGCTATATGCTTTGCGACCTCATAGACTATACAGTCCATGGAATTCTCCAGGCCAGAACACTGGAGTGGATAGCCGTTCCCTCCTCCAGGGGATCTTCCCAATCCAGGGATTGAACCCAGGTCTCCCACATTGCAGGTGGATTCTTTACCAGCTGAGCTACAAGGGAAGCCCCTTAAAAACTTAGAGCTATATGGATCAAGATGGATGAATCTCAGGACTTCTCTGGTGTTCCAGTGGTTAAGAATCTGCCTTCTATCCCTGGATGAGAAACTAAGATCGCACATGCTGTGGGGCAACTAAGCCTGTGTGCCACAACCAGAAAGTCCACTTGCTCTGGAGCCCAAGCGCCACAACTAGAAAGCCTGCAGGCCACAACTACTGAGGCTGTACACTACTACTAGAAAGAAGCCCGTGCCATGAAAGATCCTCAATGCTGCAATGAAGATCCAACGAAGATCCTGCATGCTGCAACTAAGACCTGATACAGCCAAATATATAAATACTTTTAAAAATAATAAATATTTTTTAAAAGATGGATGAATATCACAAATTTAACACTGAGAAAAAAAATCAGTGATGAAAGGACAAATACATTTGAAACCACTTATCAAAAGTTTAGAAACAGGCAAAATACCACTATATATCATTGCTGCTGCTAAGTCGCTTCAGTCGTGTTCGACTCTGTGTGACCCCATAGACGGCAGCCCACCAGGCTCCTCTGTCCTTAGGATTCTCCACGCAAGAATACTGGAGTGGGTCGCCATTTCCTTCTCCAACTGTATATCATTAAGGGATAACAAGAGTAATGAAATTAATGGAAAAGATAAACATCACATTCAGAATGGTAGGTACATGCATATCTCAGTCTGAAAAAACCTGCCTCAATTCCTTACCACACGACTGACACTGTTCAGGTAAGGATCACCAAAAACCTCAATGGAGAGACAAATCCATTTGCTTCTTCTCAGTCTTCATCTTACAGAACCACTCTGAAACATCAGGTGACAATCCCTTCTTTCTAGAAACTCTTACTTAAGTTTTTTTAGCTACTACTATCCCGTGTCTCTTGAACCAAGGCTCCTTTACCCTTGACTCTTGAATATTAATGCTCCTCACTAATATTTAGAGTTGGTTGTCTCAATATCTAGTCTTTCTCTACAACTCTCACCCAGAGCAACCTCACCCAAAGATTCCAAATATTTTATCTCCAATCCAGATGTTCCTTTTACACTCTAGTACTGAATTTTCCTATTTTTTTCCTGGACTTTTCTAATATGCATTCCAAATCTGACACATCCCAAATCAAACTCATCTTTCTGCCTTCTATGGCTTGTTTTCTCACTAGCTTTCCTTTCAGTTAATGGCATCTCCCACTTGATTTAAGACTCAACTATGATTTTGTCATAAACTTCTTTGCCTCATAAATCAAATCTGACACTTGAGTACACCTCCTTCCTCCACCCCCAGTAATGCAATATGCAACAAAATTCTGATGAGCCATATCCACCCTCTGAAAATATTTTAGAGGGGCTAGCAACCTTCTCTGGAGAAAGCGATGGCACCCCACTCCAGTACTCTTGCCTGGAAAATCCCATGGACGGAGGAGCCTGGTAGGCTTCAGTCCATGGGGTCGCGAAGAGTCGGACACGACTGAGTGAATTCACTTTCACTTTTCACTTTC